>NC_057807.1:679887988-680133010 GCF_018294505.1 Triticum aestivum | reverse complement strand
AACTCCTCGTGACGTCCGGGATCTCATCCGGGACTCCGAACAACATTCGGTAACCACATACAAACTTCCTTTATAACCCTAGCGTCATCGAACCTTAAGTGTGTAGACCCTACGGGTTCGGGAACCATGCAGACATGACCGAGACGTTCTCTGGTCAATAACCAACAGCGGGATCTGGATACCCATGTTGGCTCCCACATGTTCCACGATGATCTCATCGGATGAACCACGATGTCAAGGACTCAATCGATCCCGTATACAATTCCCTTTGTCTAGCGGTATTGTACTTGCCCGAGATTCCATCGTCGATATGCCGATACCTTGTTCAATCTCGTTACCGGCAAGTCTCTTTACTCGTTCCGTAACGCATCATCCCGTGATCAACCCCTTGGTCACATTGTGCACATTATGATGATGTCCTACCGAGTGGGCCCAGAGATACCTCTCCGTTTACACGGAGTGACAAATCCCAGTCTCGATTTGTGCCAACCCAACAGACACTTTCGGAGATACCTGTAGTGCACCTTTATAGCCACCCAGTTACGTTGTGACGTTTGGTACACCCAAAGCATTCCTACGGTATCCGGGAGTTGCACAATCTCATGGTCTAAGGAAATGATACTTGACATTAGAAAAGCTTTTGCATACGAACTACACGATCTTTGTGCTAGGCTTAGGATTGGGTCTTGTCCATCACATCATTCTCCTAATGATGTGGTCCCGTTATCAGCAACATCAAATGTCCATGGTCAGGAAAGCGTAACCATCTGTTGATCAACGAGCTAGTCAACTAGAGGCTTACTAGGGACATGGTGTTGTCTATGTACCCACACATGTATCTGAGTTTCCTATCAATACAATTATAGCATGGATAATAAACGATTATCATGAACAAGGAAATATAATGATAACCAATTTATTATTGCCTCTAGGGCATATTTCCAACAGTCTCCCACTTGCACTAGAGTCAATAATCTAGTTCACATCGCCATGTGATTAACACTGATAGGTCACATCGCCATGTGACCAACATCCAAAGAGTTTACTAGTGTCTAAACTAGTTCACATCACCATGTGATTAAGTCTCAATGAGTTCTGGGGTTTGATCATGTTTTGCTTGTGAGAGAGGTTTTAGTCAACGGGTCTGCAACATTCAGATCCGTATGTACTTCACAATTCTCTATGTCATATTGTAAATGCTGCTTCCGCGCTCTACTTGGAGCTATTCCAAATGGTTGCTCCACTATACGTATCCGGTTTGCTACTCAGAGTCATTCGGATAGGTGTTAAAGCTTGCATCGACGTAACCCTTTATGTCGAACTCTTTATCACCTCCACAATCAAGAAACATGTCCTTATTTACTCCAAGGACAATTTTTGACCGCTGTCCAATGATCCCCATTTCTGGATCATTCTTGTACCCCTTGACTGACTCATGGAAAGGCACACTTCCGGTGCAGTACACAACATAGCATACTACAGAGCCTGTGTCTGAAGCATAGGGGACGGCCTTCGTCCTTCGTCTCTCTTCTGCCGTGGTCGAGCTTTAACTCTTAACTTCATACCTTACAACTCAGGCAAGAACTCCTTCTTTGACTGATCCATCTTGAACACCTTCAAGATCATGTCAAGCTTTGTGCTCATTTGAAAGTACTATTAAGCATTTTTGATCTATCCTCATAGATCTTGATGCTCAATGTTCAAGTAGCTTAATCCAGGTCTTCCATTGGAAAACACTTTTCAAATAACCCTATATGCTTTCCAGAAATTCTACATCATTTCCGATCATCAATATGTCAACAACATATACTCATCAGAAATTCTATAGTGCTCCCACTCACTTCTTTGGAAATACAAGTTTCTCATAAACTTTGTATAAACCCAAAATCTTTGATCATCCTATCAAAGTGCATATTCCAACTCCGAGATGCTTACTCCAGTCCTTAGAAGGATCGCTAGAGCCAGCATACCTTTTAGCATCCTTAGGATCGACAAAACCTTTCTGATTGTATCGCATACAACCTTTCCTTACGAAAACTGGTAAGGAAACTCGTTTTGACATCCATCTGCCAGATTTCATAAATGCAGCTTGTGCTAACATGATTCCGACGGACTTTAAGCATCGCTACGGATGAGAAAATCTCATCGTAGTCAACTCCTTGAACTTGTGAAAAACTCTTCGCCACAAGTCGAGCTTCATAGATGGTGACATTACCATCCACGTCCGTCTTCTTCTTAAAGATCCATTTATCTCAATGGCTTGCCGATCATCGAGCAAGTCCACCAAAGTCCATGCTTTGTTATGATACATGGATCCTATCTCGGATTTCATGGCTTCTAACCATTTGTCAGAATTTGGGCCCACCATCACTTCTCCATAGCTCGTAGGTTCATTGCTTCAAGACAGGATTACCGTACCACTCTGAAGCAGTACGCATCCTTGTCACCCTACGAGGTAAGTAGTGACTTGATCCAAAACTTCATGATCACTATCATAAGCTTCGACTTCAATTGGTGTAGGCGCCACAGGAGCAACTTCCTGTGCCCTGCTACACACTAGTTGTAGTAATGGTTCAATAACCATATCAAGTCTCCACCATCCTCCCACTCAACTTTTCGAGACAAACTTTTTTTTCTCGAGAAAGAACCCGGTTCAAGAAACAATCCCTATTGCTTTCGGATCTGAATTAGGAGGTACACCCAACTGTTTTGGGTGTCCTATTGTCAGGACCCCGACTCGATGTCACATTGATCTAGCCGGTAACACCTCATATCACTTTGCGGCCTCACGCACGGTATCCCCACGGGTGTCGCGTTACCTTTGCCCAGGACCGTTTGCGCCTTTTGGCTCACGTATATGATAGTGTCGCTAGCATCCATATGATAAGGAGCCCGGGCTGACATGACTAGTCGTAAACCCAAAGTGGCACAGACTTACAGGGACAGGCATCCATGACCCAGCTTCGAACGTGTCGGTCATCAGCAAGTGGGTCCGGGCTGTAGCACTGGGCTAGCAGGGCTCCGGTAAACCGGGCTGTAGCGGGCTAACAGGACTCCGGTACTCAAAGCGTGACATTTCCCCGAAAGGACAGACACAGGAACGAAGAAGGACACATGCCGGCCAGCCTAAGTGTTCCAGAGCAGTAGCAAGCTACCATGGCTCAGCGGTAACACTAGGAGACATTTCCCGGTAAGAGAGGCTACTAAAGATAAACAACTAGATAGTCAGATCCCACACATACCAAGCATTTCAATCATACACACAATATGCTCGATATGTGCAAATACAACGAAGCATCACAACATGACTCTACGACACAAGTACTTTATTCAATAGGCTCCGAGGAGCGAGATATTACAAACATGGGTCTCATGACCCAACAATCAGAGCATACAAGTCAAAGCACAAGCGGAAGCTATCATGTCTGAGTACAGACATCTATAAATGAAAAAGGCTGAGAAGCCTGACTATCTATCAGATCCTGCCGAGGGCACAAGATCGTAGCTGAGGTAACAAGCTAAACGTCGAAGTCCACATGGAACTACTAGTGAGACTGAAGTCTCTCTGCAAAAACATAAAATAGGCAAACGTGAGTACAAATGTACCCAGCAAGACTTACATCAGAACTAACTACATATGCATCATTATCAACAAGGGGATGGTGGGGTTTAACTGCAGCAAGCCAGCTTTGACTCGGTGGCTATCCTGAACTACGACTGCAATGTAACTCCTTTGAGGTGGCGCACACGAGTCCACATATTCACCATATCAATACACCACTATGGATCCGCTCCCGTCTCCCTACGAGAACGCCATCCATAGCACTCACGCTTATCTTGCGTATTTTAGGGTATCCACTTTCACTTGTCTATGAACTGATATAAGCAACCCAGAAGTCCTTTACCGTGGACACGGCTATTCGAATAGATGAGGTTAACCCTGCAGGGGTGTACTTCTTCATACATGTTTCCACCACTTAGCGTCTGCACACGACATGTGCTCGGCAGACTTCAAGCGAAAGCCAACGTGGGTGTAGACCACGACCTAACTAAACACTCAAGTCTCTAGTCCAGGTTTATCGCCTATTCGGGTTCCATCCATGAGGAGATCCGGCCGGAGTTTCGCTCACAGCCCCAAACGATGTGAACAGGGTTCCCGAGATACCAAACGGGCATCCGGTACACCGTGCCACGTACCTACCGCATCACAGCCCACCCCTACGGTCAGCGCTGTCCACGGCCTCCAGTAAGCTACAAACACCAGAAACTACTTGCAACTCCTGGACAGAGGACTAGGGTGAATAAGAAGTCGAGCGGGGTCATATTTTAGGGCCCAATGCATGGTAGTAGCTGAATCATGGATCACAAACACAGAACTCAGTTCCTGAGGACGGCTGCAATGAGACAACCCACCATGTACTCCTACATGGCCTCTCACCGCTACCTTTTACCAAATCGTGTTCACACACTTAGCTCACACACAGTTGGACATGTTCACACGCCTCTGATTCATCCCCGATGAATCAGACCTGACTCAACTCTAAGCAGTAGCAGGCATGACAAACAACCATGAATGAGTAGGCACAACAGGGCTCAAACAACTCCTACTCATGCTAGTGGGTTTCATCTAATTACTGTGGAATGACAGGTCATGCAGAGGATAAAGGGGTTCAGCTACCGCAGCAAGTAACAGATGAATCGATGTTGTCCTAATGCAGTAAAAGAGAGTAGGAGCGAGAGAGTGGGATTTTATCGGAATGAACAAGGGGGTTTTGCTTGCCTGGCACTTCTGAAGATAACATTGAGTCTTCATCAGTCAACGATCACATCATCGGTATCACGTCTATCGAGAGGGGACAAATACCGGCAACACAGAAGGAACACAATCAATGCAATGCACAATATGATGCATGATCATGACATGGCAAAATGAATGTGTTTTGAGCTAATGCAACTAGCAACAGATTAAATGAAGTTGGTTTGAATACAAGATTCAAATTCAAACTCCATATGTGATTATTCAAATGCCATTTAATTGATTTGTGCTAAACAGCACCTATAAGTTGTTCTAACATGCATGAAAATGGTACAGATGGATTCCTTGAATTTTTCTGATAATTTTTCATATATAATTTATTTAATTTGGAGTTACGGTTGAATTTCTATGAATTTTAGAAGTTTATACAATTTTCTGGAATTTTCAGAATTAAATTAAATCCAGAAAACATTACTGCGTCAGCATGACGTTGGCATGACGTCAGCAGGGTCAACTGGGCGCCCCAGGTCAAACCTGACGTGTGGGGGCCACACGTCAGTGACACAGGAGCTAATCCCGGTCAAACCCAGCGCTGACTGGGGTTTGACCAGGGGTGGGGCCCACTGTCAGTGGCCTAGGGGGTTGGTTAGTGCGTCATTAGTGGCTAATGACAGCGCCACGTCACTGGCCACC
Organism: Triticum aestivum; assembly: GCF_018294505.1. Taxonomy (NCBI): domain Eukaryota; kingdom Viridiplantae; phylum Streptophyta; class Magnoliopsida; order Poales; family Poaceae; genus Triticum; species Triticum aestivum. Next base: position 680,127,561 of record NC_057807.1, on the reverse strand, counting down.
GGAGTTCGACCGGCGGCGACCCGAAACGCGGCGGAAGTTCACCGGGGTTGCGCTACGGGCGGCGGCTGGACGCGCGAAGGGCACCAGAAGGTAGCCCGTGCCCGTGCGCATCTAGGGGGCCAACGGGAGGTGCGGGGGTGGCCGGGGTTCGCCGGAACGGAGCTCGTGGCGGCGCCGGAGTTCGGTGAGTGCGGGGTTGGCGCTGTGGTGCACGGGAGGGCGAGTTAGGATATGCGTTAGGCTCCTGGTGGCTTCCTGAGTGCGGTGACACGCTCCGAAACGAGCTCAAGCGGCTGCAGTGACGGCGGTGACGAGGTCAGTGGCGGCCGGAGTTCGGCCGCGGCGGAGCTATGGCCTAGAGCTCGCAAACGCGAGGGGAGAGAGAGGGGTTCTGCACGGAGGCTCACCGCGGAGCTGTAGGGAGGGTTAGTGGGCTCGAGGGCGCGCCGGAGTGGCCGAATTGACGGAGAAGATCCTCGGCGGCCGGCGATGGAAACGGCGATGGTGGCGGCGTTACAGGGCTTCCGGAGGGCCGTGGGTCGATGGGGAGGAAGGAGGGGGTCGAGGCGGAGCCTTTGAGCGCATCGGCGAGGCTAGGGGTGGCCGGTGGCCACGAGGGAGCTCGTCGGCGGCGGCGGGTGTGTTCGGTGGCTGCGCGCGAGAGAGCCAGAGGAGGAGAGGAGCTCGGGGAGAGAGTGAGAGGCCTGGGGGTGGGTGCGTGGCGTCGCGGACGGGGTCCAGGGCAACGAGAGGAAGCAGGAGGTGGCCAGGGGGAAGCAGGAGGTGGCCGAGGCAGCGTCGGCGCGCGCCACGCCTCGCCTCTGTTCGTCCTCCTGGCAGAGGAGGAAGAGGACAAGGGGGAGGAGGTGGGCTGGGCCGGTCCTGTTGGGCCACCAGGTGGGCTTCACAGGTAAAATCCTTCTCTCTTTTATTTCTGTTTTATATTTCTGTTTTCTATTTTGTTCTGTTTTGTTTGGTTTAGTAAAAATACTAAACCATTTTATAAAATCCTGAAAATAATTATGTGGCTAGAACTAAAATATACCAAACCACATAAAATGTTCCAGAATTATTGGACATATATTAATTATATATAAAATATAAATCCAATGCAAATAGTTATTGAATTAATTCAAATGGCCAAAACAAATATTTCTGTGACTCCAAAAATATTGGTTTGAATTTTACCTCTTACCAATATTTCTATAGAATAACAGGAACATTTTCTTGGATTCATTTGAGAAGAATTAAATGTTGGTTATTTTTAGAGGGTTTCTGAGGCTTTGAAAATCCCTCAATTCAAATTTCATTTGAATTAAAACATGATGCTCACATGAGCTAGCCTAGAGCACTACCAGCAGCTAGGGATGTGACAACTCACCCCCACTAAACAAAAATCTCGTCCCGAGATTCAAGCGTAGGGTAGGGTGAAGGGGAAACGCAAACTAGCACAATCTTCACGATCCAGGGTGCACTTTATCAAAGCGTTGATTCGATCACCATCTTTGTCTCGAAGTCTTGCTCTGAGAACTCCAACTAACATGACAACGAGAGGAAAGGAAAGATCCTAAAAGAATGGTTCTTCTCGAAGGTCGAACAACTCAGGATTAACTCACGGAATGAGACATAGCAACATCTCTCGAGCTGAGAGACGAAGCACAGATCCGAAGAAATGGAGTAAGACAGATGACGAGGGTTCGCTAAGTAGACAACAATTCCAGACTTAAGAATGTGGTGATCGGTTGTCAACGTAGCGAGGAGTTGAGTTGACATGGCACCATTATGATGCACCTTAGGGAAGGTGACTCGAAGATATATCCCCTTAAGTGGCAAAAAGAATTACCTTTGATAGAGAGATCATTGAGACTCTCTATATCAGCCTAAGGCAAATCACAGCAATCGATTGGCGGGGTCGGTAGAATGGCATACTTGGACTTGGATGATGTGGATTACCTTGTTGAAGACAACGCAATGGATGAATTTGCTTATCACCGGAAATGGAAGAGACCGATGGTAGAATGACACATTGGCAGTGCAAGCTGGGAACAAAATGCAAATGCTGGGAATGATTCTGGTAACTGGGGAAGAACCCAACAATAGGGAGTGAATTCACTGTTTGAAAGGATCATAGCATTGCCGAGGAAACTGAGAGCAACCCAGTTAGTGCCGATGATAACACCTAGCGCTTGTGCGTGCTCTCAAGAACTTGAGCATTTCCATATTCATCAGGGTTTTACCAGCATCCGTGTCAAGGATTCTGGCAACACAACTTACTACCATGATGAATAGCGATGGACGATGCAGATGCAAAGGAGGATAACACTTTCTCAGATTTCACCTTAGCGAGCCAAGGAACAAAATCTGGACGATCGACCGAGAGACATTTAGCACTCCGCTTCTAATGTTCTCCTTGATGTGCTAGCGTAACCCATTCATAGATATGGTTTGATATCTAGAACATCAAGTAAAAAGGTCGGACTTCGGGATCTCAAAATCCATAGGGGCAACTAGGGAGTAAATCCTACGAAATTCCTATGGGGAGGTGGCCAACTTCCTCAATCAAGATATTATAATAACAGGTCTTCCGGCTGGGTGTGTTGGCCACGACATCCACTTTACCGGTTTTCGAGGGACCAATATTATAATTCTTGGGAAATATTCCAACCATCATATCTGCCTGAGATTCAGATCTGGTTGGTGTCAGGATATTCCAGACTCATCGAGTCCAGGAAGAAAAACGGAAGTTTGCAACACGAATCGACGAGATGACGTTGCGAGATTCTCGGGGAATGAACTACGATAGCAAGCTCCAAAACATGAGCTGGTTCTGCTACAAACATGTGAACACGTTGTCCCAGACAAGCATGCCCACATGGTAGTCTTACAATAAAACACTACCGAGTTCTGGTTGGGAACCATCAGCGAGGATATCGAAGTTCTTTCATAAGTCCGGATTAGCTCTTATGAAGATACTCCTTCTCCTTGAACAAATCAGTCAGTGGCTTGATGTGCTAGGATACACATATGGAATGAAGGTTGCAAGTCTCCAGACCACAGAATACTTCGCACGTGTGCATGACTGACTTGCGATGATTCCAGAGGAAGCAACATTGACTTTCTCGAGTCCACGGCGGCAACTTGCATCAAATGCATATGAACTAGAGGAAGTCACTTCTTACATCCGAACATATGCTTCATGAGCTAGCATGAACAAATGCTTCAAAAGTTTCCAACACTAACTTATTGTCCAACAAAATCATGGAGGAGATAAGGATGTTGTCAATGGGCTCAACAACAATTCATCCGGGTTTCCTTTTAAAAGGAATTCCATGGTTAAGTGAACACGGTGATAGCATTGGTCAGGCCAAAGATGTAATGGTGTATGCTCGAGGGATCAACCACGAATAAGACAACATTACGAGCATCGTTGGTACTGATTTGACTTGACGATGGCCCACACTCAAATCAAAGGATTGATAAGACAATAGGTCCAACAACTGATCACAGGGACCAATCGATGAGGATATCATCTTTCTTCAACACACACTACACAAGAATATCCCTTTGGAACGAACTAAGTCAGACAAGCTTTTATCTTCCAACTCTCCAAGTTGTGGTCTAGCTTAACCAACTAGCTCAGGGATATCTAACACCGATTCTTGGAGAGAAGGTGGTTCATAAGAAACCAATTTGATCACGAGCTCAACATAACGGTCAGGTGACGACCTGGTGATACTTCTGAGAGGACATTCAGAAAATCACGAACCACCGGTATGTTACTAAGCTCGAGAACAATCTCGCTTTTCAGGGCAAGACGATATGATCAAATGAGTGAGGACTTAAAATAATTCCTATCTCATTGGTCGAGGAGTGCACCAGAAATAGGGACTAGGCAGCACAATCAGTCTTAGGGTGACGATTCAATAATCAACACGCTAAGAATGAGGTTATCGTCCATTTAACTACCAAGCAACAGAGTTGCTAACAGTATTGATTTCACACGCCATGATCCATTTGTCGCTATTCCGGTTATGATAACACAGGAACCGAGGAATGAACAATGATGGCAAGAAGTATCACTGTACCAAGAGTTCATAGGATGGTGTGCAATTCCTATAACAATCCCGATATAAAGATGGTAATACTCCAAGGTAGAGCAGAACAGAAGCTGGATTAGCAATTTGATCTGCGGAGCACAACTTCTTTGACCCAATCCTGGATATGGATGAGGTACTGGAGTTTGTTTCTCCTAGTCATTCTGAAATAGAATGGCTTGGCGGACCACAAGGGTAATAGGCATCGACGAACGAATGCATGCATACTCTTGACTATCAATTGATAGACGAGGGTCAGAATGCAACTAAAGAGAACATCTCAAAGGAACATACAATTTTCTGAGTTGTGGATGCATAGATTAGTATGTCGGGCGAGATCAACATTTCTTCCGGATAACCCATGCAGAAAAGTAGAACTGGCAGGGCCATAACATATAATGGAGAACTCATCAAGAGCACTCTGGTTGTGATCGTTCAGTTCAACGAGGAACTTCTGCCATAAGTAGTTCATGGTATTTGGAAGAAGGATGTACCACGAACCTCGAGAACTATCGCAAAGGTTACTAATATCCTAAAGGAACTAGCAAACCCTATCAACATGAAGTAAGTAGAGTGAATCTCGGGTTCAAAACCCAAGGAGTAGAATACCTACTACTAAGTAGCATCACGGGATGCTTTCGAGAATAAAGGCCAGAATCTCACACTGGGAACACAAAACGTTGCTAGATTACTAGGTGACTCCCTAAACCACCTAGGGTCATAATAATATCTCCAACATATATGTCAAGGTAGCGGAGTACCTCAACTCACTGATTAGTGTGGTTAATCTGGCCCATGGGAACATTGAAACGGGAAGAAAGGATTTGCAAATGCATTAGACTACTTAGAAACCTGGGATGACTCGGACAGCATAACGGCTGTAAATGCTCAGAAAAGATTTGAGACATTCACAAAAATGGTGGCATAACCACTCAGAAGCACAATATCAAGGTTTGGAGATCAACAATTAACATACGGAAGTAGTAGAAACTGAACTCAAGCTTAAATCCAACAATCTTATAAGTCTACGGATTAGTAACACGTGATCCTGATAGAAAGAAGAGATAGCCTAGTTCTTAATCCCCGTAGAAGAGAAGATGATGACTCAGATCAGAAGGCCATGAGGTATAAGGAGTAAAAGAGCCTTACGTTCCATCCCACAATCAATTCCCTTATATAACTAAAGAATTTCTAGACTCAACTTCGACCAGTTTGGCTTGGTAATCCTACAGGCAGTCAAGCTCTGATACCAACGCTGTCAGGACCCCGACTCGATGTCACATTGATCTAGCCGGTAACACCTCATATAACTTTGCGGCCTCACGCACGGTATCCCCACGGGTGTCGCCTTACCTTTGCCCGGGACCGTTTGCGCCTTTGGGCTCACATATATGATAGTGTCGCTAGCATCCATATGATAAGGAGCCCGGGCTGACATGACTAGTCGTAAACCCAAAGTGGCACAGACTTACAGGGACAGGCATCCATGACCCAGCTTCGAATGTGTCGGTCATCAGCAAGTGGGTCCGGGCTGTAGCACTGGGCTAGCAGGGCTCCGGTAAACCGGGCTGTAGCGGGCTAACAGGACTCCGGTACTCAAAGCGTGACATTTCCCCGAAAGGACAGACACAGGAACGAAGAAGGACACATGCCGGCCAGCCTAAGTGTTCCAGAGCAGTAGCAAGCTACCATGGCTCAGCGGTAACACTAGGAGACATTTCCCGGTAAGAGAGGCTACTAAAGATAAACAACTAGATAGTCAGATCCCACACATACCAAGCATTTCAATCATACACACAATATGCTCGATATGTGCAAATACAACGAAGCATCACAACATGACTCTACGACACAAGTACTTTATTCAATAGGCTCCGAGGAGCGAGATATTACAAACATGGGTCTCATGACCCAACAATCAGAGCATACAAGTCAAAGCACAAGCGGAAGCTATCATGTCTGAGTACAGACATCTATAAATGAAAAAGGCTGAGAAGCCTGACTATCTATCAGATCCTGCCGAGGGCACAAGATCGTAGCTGAGGTAACAAGCTAAACGTCGAAGTCCATGTGGAACTACTAGTGAGACTGAAGTCTCTCTGCAAAAACATAAAATAGGCAAACGTGAGTACAAATGTACCCAGCAAGACTTACATCAGAACTAACTACATATGCATCATTATCAACAAGGGGATGGTGGGGTTTAACTGCAGCAAGCCAGCTTTGACTCGGTGGCTATCCTGAACTACGACTGCAATGTAACTCCTTTGAGGTGGCGCACACGAGTCCACATATTCACCATATCAATACACCACTATGGATCCGCTCCCGTCTCCCTACGAGAACGCCATCCATAGCACTCACGCTTATCTTGCATATTTTAGGGTATCCACTTTCACTTGTCTATGAACTGATATAAGCAACCCAGAAGTCCTTTACCGCGGACACGGCTATTCGAATAGATGATGTTAACCCTGCAGGGGTGTACTTCTTCATACATGTTTCCACCACTTAGCGTCTGCACACGACATGTGCTCGGCAGACTTCAAGCGAAAGCCGACGTGGGTGTAGACCACGACCTACCTAAACACTCAAGTCTCTAGTCCAGGTTTATCGCCTATTCGGGTTCCATCCATGAGGAGATCCGGCCGGAGTTTCGCTCACAGCCCCAAACGATGTGAACAGGGTTCCCGAGATACCAAACGGGCATCCGGTACACCGTGCCACGTACCTACCGCATCACAGCCCACCCCTACGGTCAGCGCTGTCCACGGCCTCCAGTAAGCTACAAACACCAGAAACTACTTGCAACTCCTGGACAGAGGACTAGGGTGAATAAGAAGTCGAGCGGGGTCATATTTCAGGGCCCAATGCATGGTAGTAGCTGAATCATGGATCACAAACACAGAACTCAGTTCCTGAGGACGGCTGCAATGAGACAACCCACCATGTACTCCTACATGGCCTCTCACCGCTACCTTTTACCAAATCGTGTTCACACACTTAGCTCACACACAGTAGGACATGTTCACACGCCTCTGATTCATCCCCGATGAATCAGACCTGACTCGACTCTAAGCAGTAGCAGGCATGACAAACAACCATGAATGAGTAGGCACAATAGGGCTCAAACAACTCCTACTCATGCTAGTGGGTTTCATCTAATTACTGTGGAATGACAGGTCATGCAGAGGATAAAGGGGTTCAGCTACCGCAGCAAGTAACAGATGAATCGATGTTGTCCTAATGCAGTAAAAGAGAGCAGGAGCGAGAGAGTGGGATTTTATCGGAATGAACAAGGGGGTTTTGCTTGCCTGGCACTTCTGAAGATAACATTGAGTCTTCATCAGTGTCAACGATCACATCATCGGTATCACGTCTATCGAGAGGGGACAAATACCGGCAACACAGAAGGAACACAATCAATGCAATGCACAATATGATGCATGATCATGACATGGCAAAATGAATGTGTTTTGAGCTAATGCAACTAGCAACAGATTAAATGAAGTTGGTTTGAATACAAGATTCAAATTCAAACTCCATATGTGATTATTCAAATGCCATTTAATTGATTTGTGCTAAACAGCACCTATAAGTTGTTCTAACATGCATGAAAATTGTACAGATGGATTCCTTGAATTTTTCTGATAATTTTTCATATATAATTTATTTAATTTGGAGTTACGGTTGAATTTCTATGAATTTTAGAAGTTTATACAATTTTCTGGAATTTTCAGAATTAAATTAAATCCAGAAAACATTACTGCGTCAGCATGACGTTGGCATGACGTCAGCAGGGTCAACTGGGCGCCCCAGGTCAAACCTGACGTGTGGGGGCCACACGTCAGTGACACAGGAGCTAATCCCGGTCAAACCCAGCGCTGACTGGGGTTTGACCAGGGGTGGGGCCCACTGTCAGTGGCCTAGGGGGTTGGTTAGTGCGTCATTAGTGGCTAATGACAGCGCCACGTCACTGGCCACCGGAGTTCGACCGGCGGCGACCCGAAACGCGGCGGAAGTTCACCGGGGTTGCGCTACGGGCGGCGGCTGGACGCGCGAAGGGCACCAGAAGGTAGCCCGTGCCCGTGCGCATCTAGGGGGGCCAACGGGAGGTGCGGGGGTGGCCGGGGTTCGCCGGAACGGAGCTCGCGGCGGCGCCGGAGTTCGGTGAGTGCGGGGTTGGCGCTGTGGTGCACGGGAGGGCGAGTTAGGATATGCGTTAGGCTCCTGGTGGCTTCCTGAGTGCGGTGACACGCTCCGAAACGAGCTCAAGCGGCTGCAGTGACGGCGGTGACGAGGTCAGCGGCGGCCGGAGTTCGGCCGCGGCGGAGCTATGGCCTAGAGCTCGCAAACGCGAGGGGAGAGAGAGGGGTTCTGCACGGAGGCTCACCGCGGAGCTCTAGGGAGGGTTAGTGGGCTTGGGGGCGCGCCGGAGTGGCCGAATTGACGGAGAAGATCCTCGGCGGCCGGCGATGGAAACGGAGATGGTGGCGGCGTTACAGGGCTTCCGGAGGGCCGTGGGTCGGTGGGGAGGAAGGAGGGGGTCGAGGCGGAGCCTTTGAGCGCATCGGCGAGGCTAGGGGTGGCCGGTGGCCACGAGGGAGCTCGTCGGCGGCGGCGGGTGTGTTCGGTGGCTGCGCGCGAGAGAGCCAGAGGAGGAGAGGAGCTCGGGGAGAGAGTGAGAGGCCTGGGGGGGGGGGTGCGTGGCGTCGCGGACGGGGTCCAGGGCAACGAGAGGAAGCAGGAGGTGGCCAGGGGGAAGCCGGAGGTGGCCGAGGCAGCGTCGGCGCGCGCCACGCCTCGCCTCTGTTCGTCCTCCTGGCAGAGGAGGAAGAGGACAAGGGGGAGGAGGTGGGCTGGGCCGGCTGGGCCGGTCCTGTTGGGCCACCAGGTGGGCTTCACAGGTAAAATCCTTCTCTCTTTTATTTCTGTTTTATATTTCTGTTTTCTATTTTGTTCTGTTTTGTTTTGGTTTAGTAAAAATACTAAACCATTTTATAAAATCCTGAAAATAATTATGTGGCTAGAACTAAAATATACCAAACCACATAAAATGTTCCAGAATTATTGGACATATATTAATTATATATAAAATATAAATCCAATGCAAATAGCTATTGAATTAATTCAAATGGCCAAAACAAATATTTCTGTGACTCCAAAAATATTGGTTTGAATTTTACCTCTTACCAATATTTCTATAGAATAACAGGAACATTTTCTTGGATTCATTTGAGAAGAATTAAATGTTGGTTATTTTTAGAGGGTTTCTGAGGCTTTGAAAATCCCTCAATTCAAATTTCATTTGAATTAAAACATGATGCTCACATGAGCTAGCCTAGAGCACTACCAGCAGCTAGGGATGTGACACCTATGAAGATGCATTTTATCCGCTTTGGGTTCGAGCTTATCAACCTGAAACTTTTTCATATAAGCGTCGCAGCCCCAAACTTTTAAGAAACGACAACTTAGGTTTCTCCAAACGGTGTCGTCTCAACGGAATTATGTGGTGCCCTATTAAAGTGAGTGTGGTTGTCTCTAATGCCTAACCCATGAACGATAGTGGTAATTCGACAAGAGACATCATGGTACGCACCATATCCAATAGGGTGCAACTATGATGTTCGGACACACCATCACACTATGGTGTTCCAAGCGGTATTAATTGTGAAACAATTTCCACAATGTCTTAATTGTGTGCCAAAGCTCGTAACTCAGACACTCATCTCTATGATCATATCATAGACATTTTATCCTCTTGTCACGATGATCTTCAACTTCACTCTGAAATTACTTGAACCATTCAATAATTCAGACTTGTGCTTCATCAAGTAAATATACTTAGTATCTACTCAAATCATCCGTGAAGTAAGAACATAACGATATTCACTGCATGCCTCAACACTCAATGGACTGCACACATCAAAATGTGTTACTACCTACAAGTTGCTTTCTTGTTCCATTTTACTGAAAACGAGGCTTTCAGACATCTTGCCCATGTGGTATGATTTGCATATCTCAAGTGATTCAAAATCAAGTGAGTCCAAACGATCCATCTGCATGGAGTTCCTTCATGCATATACACCAATAGACATGGCTCGCATGTCTCAAACTTTTCAAAAACGAGTGAGTCCAAAGATCCATCAACATGGAGCTTCTTCATGCGATTTATACCAATATGACTTACATGGCAGTGCCACATGTAAGTGGTACTATCATTACTATCTTATATCTTTTGGCATGAAAATGTGTATCACTACGATCGAGATTCAATAAACCACTCTGGTTTAATACTAATCTTGATGGTACAGGGAGCGCGCGATGTTTGATCACATCAAACTTGGAAACACTTCCAACACATATCGTCAGCTCACCTTTAGCTAGTCTCCGTTTATTCCGTAGCTCTTTTGTTTCGAGTTACTAACACTTTAGCAACCGAACCGGTATCTTAATACCCTGGTGCTACTAGGAGTACTAGTAAAGTACACATTTACATAATGTATATCCAATATACTTCTATCGACCTTGCCAGCCTTTTCATCTACCAAGTATCTAGGGTAATTCTGCTCCAGTGGTTGTTCCCCTTATTACAGAAGCACTTAGTATCGGGTTTGGGTTAAACCTTGGGTTTCTTCACTAGAGCAGCAGCTGATTTGCCGTTTCATGAAGTATCCCTTCTTGCCCTCGCCCTTCTTGAAACTAGTGGTTTCACCAACCATCAACAATTGATGCTCCTTCTTGATTTCTACTTTCGCGATGTCAAACAACGCGAATACCTCAAGGATCATCATCTCTATCCTTGATATGTTATAGTTCATCATGAAGCTCTAGCAGCTTGGTGGCAATGACTTTGGAGAAACATCACTATCTCATCTGGAAGATCAACTCCCACTCGATTCAAGTGATTGTTGCACTCAGACAATCTGAGCACAAGCTCAACGATTGAGCTTTTCTCCCTTAGTTTGTAGGCTAAGAAAAACGTCGGAGGTCTTATACCTCTTGACGTGGGCACGAGCCTGAAATCCCAATTTTATCCCTCGAAACATCTCACATGTTCCGCGACGTTTTGAAAACGTCTTTGGTGCCTCAACTCTAAACCGTTTAACTGAACTATCACCTAGTTATCAAAACGTGTATGTCTGATGTTTGCAACATCCACAAACGATGTTTGGGGTTTAGCACACTGAGCGGTGCATTAAGGACATAAGCTTTCTAGTGTCCGCATAATCGCTACTGTCAACTTTCAACTATATTTTCTCTAGGAACATATCTAAACAGTGGAACTAAAACGCGAGCTTACGACATAATTTGCAAAGATCTTTTGACTATGTTCAGGATAATAAAGTTCATCTCATGAACTCCACTCAGATAGACATCCCTCTAGTCATCTAAGTGATTACATGATTCGAGTCAACTAGGCCGTGTCCGATCATCATGTGAGACGGACTAGTCATCATCGGTGAACATCTTCATGTTGATCGTATCTACTATACGACTCATGCTCGACCTTTGGTCTCTTGTGTTCCGAGGCCATGTCTGTACATGCTAGGCTCGTCAAGTTAACCTAAGTGTTTTGCGTGTGTAAATCTGTCTTACACCCGTTGTATGTGAACGTAAGAATCCATCACACCCGATCATCACGTGGTGCTTAGAAACGACAAACTTTCGCAACGGTGCACAGTTAGGGGGAACACTTTCTTGAAATTTTAATGAGGGATCATCTTATTTACTACCGCCGTTCTAAGCAAATAAGATGTATAAACATGATAAACATCACATGCAATCAAATAGTGACATGATATGGCCAATATCATATTGCTCCTTTTGATCTCCATCTTCGGGGCTCCATGATCATCATCGTCACCGGCATGACACCATGATGTCCATCATCATGATCTCCATCATCGTGTCTTCATGAAGTTGTCTCGCCAACTGTTACTTCTACTACTATGGCTACCGGTTAGCAATAAAGTAAAGTAATTACATGGCGTTGTTCAATGACACGCAGGTCATACAATAAATAAAGACAACTCCTATGGCTCCTGCCGGTTGTCATACTCATCGACATGCAAGTCATGAATCCTATTACAAGAACATGATCAATCTCATACATCACATATCATTCATCACATTCTTCTTGGCCATATCACATCACATAGCATACCCTGCAAAAACAAGTTAGACGTCCTATAATTGTTGTTTGCATGTTTTACGTGGCTGCTATGGGTTTCTAGCAGGAACGTTTCTTACCTACGCAAAAACCACAACGTGATATGGCAATTGCTATTTACCCTTCATAAGGACCCTTTTCATCGAATCCGTTCCGACTAAAGTGGGAGAGACTGGCACCCGCTAGCCACCTTATGCACCAAGTGCATGTCAGTCGGTGGAACCTGTCTCACGTAAGTGTACGTGTAAGGTCAGTCCGGGCCGCTTCATCCCACAATACCGTCGAAACAAGATTGGACTAGTAACGGTAAGCATATTGAACAAAATCAACGCCCACAACTACTTTGTGTTCTACTCGTGCAAAGAATCTATGCAATAGACCTAGCTCATGATGCCACTGTTGTGGAACGTAGCAGAAATTCAAAATTTTCCTACGTGTCACCAACATCTATCTATGGAGAAACCAACAACGAGGGGAAGGAGAGTGCATCTACATACCCTTGTAGATCGCTAAGCGGAAGCGTTCAAGAGAACGGGGTTGAAGGAGTCGTACTCGTCGTGATCCAAATCACCGGAGATCCTAGTGCCGAACGGACGGCACCTCCGCGTTCAACACACGTACAGCCCGATGACGTCTCCCACGCCTTGATCCAGCAAGGAGAGAGGGAGAGGTTGAGGAAGACTCCATCCAGCAGCAGCACAACGGCGTGGTGGTGATGGAGGAGCGTGGTAGTCCAGCAGGGCTTCGCCAAGCACCGCGAGATATGAGGAGAAGGGAGAGAGGTAGGGCTGCGCCAAGAGGAGAAGTTCTCATGTGTTGGCAGCCCCCAAACCCTCAAGTATATATAGGGGAGAGGGAGGGGGGTGCGCCCCCTCTAGGGTTTCCACCCCAAGGGGTGCGGCTGCCCCAATCCCATCTAAGGGTGGCGGCCAAGGGGGGAGAGGGGGGAAACTTGCCCCCCAAGTTAGGTGGAAGCACTCCCTCCCCAAACCCTAGGCGCCTTGGGCCCTTGTGGGGGGGTGCACCAGCCCACCTGGGGCTGGTCCCCTCCCACACTTGGCCCATGCAGCCCTCCGGGGCCAGGGGCCCCACTTGGTGGACCCCCGGGACCCTCCCGATGGTCCCGGTACGTTACCGATAAAACCCGAAACTTTTCCGGTGACCAAAACAGGACTTCCCATATATAAATCTTTACCTCCGGACCATTCTGGAACTCCTCGTGACATTCGGGATCTCATCCGGGACTCCGAACAACATTCGGTAACCACATACAAACTTCCTTTATAACCCTAGAGTCATCGAACCTTAAGTGTGTAGACCCTACGGGTTCGGGAACCATGCAGACATGACCGAGACGTTCTCCGGTCAATAACCAACAGCGGGATCTGGATACCCATGTTGGCTCCCACATGTTCCACGATGATCTCATCGGATGAACCACGATGTCAAGGACTCAATCGATCCCGTATACAATTCCCTTTGTCTAGCGGTATTGTACTTGCCCGAGATTCGATCGTCGGTATGCCGATACCTTGTTCAATCTCATTACCGGCAAGTCTCTTTACTCGTTCCGTAACACATCATCCCGTGATCAACCCCTTGGTCACATTTCTCACATTATGATGATGTCCTACCGAGTGGGCCCAGAGATACCTCTCCGTTTACACGGAGTGACAAATCCCAGTCTCGATTCGTGCCAACCCAACAGACACTTTCGGAGATACCTGTAGTGCACCTTTATAGCCACCCAGTTACGTTGTGACGTTTGGTACACCCAAAGCATTCCTACGGTATCCGGGAGTTGCAAAATCTCATGGTCTAAGGAAATGATACTTGACATTAGAAAAGCTTTTGCATACGAACTACACGATCTTTGTGCTAGGCTTAGGATTGGGTCTTGTCCATCACATCATTCTCCTAATGATGTGATCCCGTTATCAACGACATCAAATGTCCATGGTCAGGAAACCGTAACCATCTGTTGATCAACGAGCTAGTCAACTAGAGGCTTACTAGGGACATGGTGTTGTCTATGTACCCACACATGTATCTGAGTTTCCTATCAATACAATTATAGCATGGATAATAAACGATTATCATGAACAAGGAAATATAATAATAACCAATTTATTATTGCCTCTAGGGCATATTTCCAACATTAGTGTTATGCCTCTCCCTTTATATCGTAGACTTGAATTGAATAAGTTGACACCTACTGAAATATCTTTGCAAATGGCCGATAAATCAACCGCTATACCTGTCGGTATTTGTGAGGATGTGCCTGTTGTGGTTGCAAACGTCACTATCTTAACGGACTTTGTTATTCTTGATATCCCCGAGGATGATAGTATGTCAATTATCCTTGGTAGACCCTTTTCGAATATTGCAGGGGCTGTTATTATTGCAACAAAGGCAATGCCACTTTTCATGTTAATGGTAATGAACATATGGTACACTTTCCGAGGAAACAACCTCAAGTTCACAATATCAAATCTATTGGAAAAATTACATCAATTATTATTGGAGGTTTTGAATTTCCTCTTCCTACTGTCAAGAAGAAATATGATATTCTTATTATTGGGGATGTACATATTCCCGTTGAGGTAACCTAGTGTTATTCTAAATTTCTCCGGTTCCATGTTATTCGGAATGAGTTTGTTAACAAGACTTGATCAACCTTGTTAGTGGATTCCTTTTGATGAGCATGAGATGGATGAAATTAGGAAGCACAACTCTTTGTACCCTTCTTTTACTTTATGTTATTTAGATTAAATAAAGCACAAATAGTATTTTCTGTCTGTTTTCTGAATTATTCGTGCAATAAAAAAATACCCCAAAAATAAAAGTTCTCCAAATGCCCTGAAAATTTAATATGATTTTTTCTAGAATATTTGAGAATATCTGGCACTAAGAACACAACAAGGGGAGCAGGCACCTGGCCACGAGGGTCCAGGGCGCGCCCACCCCCCCTCGGGTGCGCCCCTGCCTCGTGGGCCCATGGTGGCCCCCCTCCACTTATTCCTGCACCCATACTCTTCTTCTTCCTCCCAAAAATAATCACCATCCAGGTGAAGCACGAGTTCTAGCTCATTTTGCTGCCATTTTTGATCTCCTTGCTGAAAGCTCCATTCACAAAACTGCTTTGGGGGATTGTTCTTTGGTATGTGACTCCTCCAATGGTCGAATTTGTTTTTGTTCTAGTGCTTTATTCATTGAAAATTTTTGCTGCTAAGGTGACCCTGTTCTTGAGCTTGAATGCCAAATTTACATGGTCCCAAGTAGTTTTAATGCATGCTATAGTCTCTAGGCGCTTGCGGGAGTAGTTGCTATCAATTTTGTTGAGTTTGATAAACTTTTATTTTGAGTTACTAAATTTTTCAGAAATTTTTTATAGAAAGAAATATGTCTAGGAAAATGTACCAAGGTGGTTCTTTAAGGAAGTAAGGACCCAGGCTCGCAATACGTGAGCAGAACGATGAACCACCGAGGGAAGCTTACGTGCGGCCTTGTGAATGGCCGTCAGAGGAGTTTATGGTCAAAGCAAGCATCAAGGATGAATTTGATGCATATGTGTGTAATGTTGATCTTGAGGACTTCATGCAAGATAAGTGCCCTCAATACTACCATTTAACTGATTCCTTTGTGAGAAGGTTTAAATTTACATCTTTGCGTAATTCTCACAATGTCCTGTTTGATCTTTATGATAAATCTTATACCATGGACTTAGAAGATTTTACTATTGCTTGTAAACTCCCGCAATGGGGTAGTGTTAGTGAACCTCGCAAATCTGAATTTAAAGATGTTCTTGCTAGTATCACTGTGGGGGAATCCAGAGAAATAGCACAAGCTACCATAGGGAGCATTCATTTTCCTGCTATACATTATTTTGCTCCCTTTATAGGTAGATGCATAAATGGTAAGGATGAGGCATGTCACATGTGTGTTCCTGATCTTAGTGTTCTCAGGAGTGCGGTGTTAGGAGATAAACAATATAACCTGAGGGCCATCATTGCACGTAGGTTGCATAATAATGGTTTAATTGGAGATTTGTTTGGTGGGATTTATGCAACCCTTGTAGCTAATTTTCTTGAGATACCCATACATGAAGGGAATATGGAGTTGCCCCCTACTTTTCTAGATTATAAGAGTATGGTAGCACATGAGTTTATTGTTAAAAATGATGAGATGCTTAAGTATAATTTGTGATTTCATAAAACTCACGGTGAGACTATTATCTTGCATGCACCCTCTTTGTTTGACTTATCTTCAGGCACGTTTCTCGTCTTGCCAGAGGCCATTTACGCATACCGGGGCCAGACATCAGCTCCAGAGCATGAGCCGGAACCACCACTTGACCCTTATTGACCGTCCTATTATCAGTGGGATCCGGAGGAGATTGCCAGCCAATGGCAGTCAGATGACACTCCTCAGTACACCGGAGAGAGTAGTCATGATCCATGGGCATAGACCAATTTAGGCCAAAAGCCTAAGCTTGGGGGAGTACATATTTCTCACCGACATTATATTCATGTTCACACACTCATCTTAGTTGTTGGTACTCATACTTTTTCATTGTACTTCCATGCTAGTTTATTTCCTTTTCTTGCTTTCTTCTTGTGTGTTTGATAACCTTAAGAAAAAAAATAGTTATAGCTTTTAGCTAGTTTACTTTCCATGCTTGTAGTAGTAGTAACTAAAAGAAAACCCAAAAAGATTTCCCGTTCTTCTTTTGCTGATTGGGAGCTTTCCCGTGTAAATAGTTTTATTTCTTTTCTTTGGGGGTCGAGAGGAGAAGACCATGATGAAAATGTTGAGTGGCTCTCATATGCATTATTGTTGATTTAACCAAGAGCCCATATTACCTTGTCTTCTCCCTTGAATTGAATGCTTGCAGATTCCAGCTTAGTCCAATGCACATGCACTATTATTATTATCCACACCGTTTGGTCGTGCAAGTGAAAGGCAATAATGACGATATATGATGGACTGACTGAGATGAGAGAAGCTGGTATGAATTCGACCTATCTTGTTTTTGTAAATATGATTAGTTCATAGTTCCCGATTCAGCCTATTATGAATAAACATGTTTGCAATGATAATTAGAGATTATAGTTGCTTATGCCATGCTTAATTAGCTAGGAGTTTATAATGGTTTACCTTGCGTGCTAACATGCCATTAAAATGGTTGTGATGTGGTATGATAGGGTGGTATCCTCCTTTGAATGATTCGAGTGACTTGACTTGGCACATGTTCACGCATGTAGTTGAAACAAAATCAACATAGCCGTCACGATATTTATGTTCATCGTGGATTATATCCTACTCATGCTTGCACTTAGTGTTGATTAATTTTAATGCATGTTCCTCACTGTTGTCGCTCTCTAGTTGGTCGCTTCCCAATCTCTTTCTAGCCTTCATGTACTAAGCAGGAATACTGCTTGTGCATCCACTTCCATAAACCCCAAAGTTATTCCATATGAGTCCACTATACCTTCCTATATGCGGTATCTACCTGCCGTTCGAAGTAAATTTTTATGTGCCAAACTCCAAACCTTCAAATGAAATTTTGTTTTGTATGCTCGAACAGCTCATGTATCAACTAGGGATGTCTGTATCTTCCATGCTAGGTGGGTTATTCTCAAGAGGAGTGGACTCCGCTCCTCACTCACGAGAAAATGGCTGGTAACCGGGATGCCCAGTCCCATGTTCAAATCAAATCGAAATAATTGCAAACAAAACACCCCAGGATTGTTGTTAGTTGGAGGAACCCGTCGCTTCAGGCAAGCCATGGATTGATGATTGTTGGTGGTGGGGGAGTATAAACTTTACCATTCTGTTTGGGAACCGCCTATAATGTGTGTAGCATGGAAGATATCCAGATCTCTTGGTTGTTATGTTGACAGTGAAAGTATGCCACCCAAAATATTATTTATCTCTGTTTCAAAATCGAGCTCTGGCACCTCTACAAATCCCTGCTTCCCTCTACGAAGGGCCTATGTATTTACTTTATGTTGAGTCATCACCCTCTTATCAAAAAGCACCCACTGGAGAGCATCGATGTCATTTGCATGCATTACTATTAATTTATATTGGGTATGACTATGACTGGATCTCTTTTACCATGAATTACAATGTTTAGTCAATCCTTGATCTTTAAGGGTGCTCTGCATTTATGTTTTGCGGTCTTAGAAAGGGCTAGCGAGATACCATCTTGTTATATTGTGACACTCCAAATTTTTTGTGATTTTATTTTTCAAAAGAGCCTTGTTTGGTTTGAAAGAAGGTCATTTAAACCCTTCCTAAAAACCATCTTCTAAGTTTTCCCTCTCAAAAATCCTTTTCTTGGATTTAGTTTCTTTTAAAAAAGAAAAACCCTTTTAGTTTTTGGGCTTTTATTTGGTTTTGATCCCTTCTAAATTTTACCATGCCTCCAATGGTGAAATTTTCCCAAAACCTCTCCTCCCACTTTGGTACAACCCAAACCTTCTGTCCAAACTAATAAAATCCATTTTTGGATTTTTTTCCAACTATTTCTCCTCCCAAAATAATTCTGTCTTTTCTTTTGAGCCTAGGTGGATTGCAAAGCAAGTACCCTAATGCTTTTGGCTTTTGACCTCAACTCAACACCCCTGGATAGTCCTTTGTACCCACAACCCAGAACCATCTTGATCCACTCTTCTCCTGTTCAAATATTTCAAATTTCACTCACTGCAAGTTTGGACCAGATTTGCCAAATTTGGTGAAATTCATATCTACACCTCTCCAAAAATTCCACAAATATTCAGGCAGCCTCTAAATGCAATGAGAGGCCCCTCCACCAAAAACCAGCTCAAGGAAAAATCCCTACATGTCTAGATCATTTTGTCGAACACCTTGCATGCACTGTTTTTGTTCATCTTCAGTTTTCAGTGTCGATCTTCGTCAGAGATTCAGTCACATGCTCACAGTGCACTTGGCACGTAGCTCACGGCCTAGCTTGCTTGTCCGGGGCCTCACACGCGCGCTTGGCGCCTTCCTGGCGTCGATGGCGCCCTGGCCCGCCTGCGCCGGCGTGTCTTGCGGCGGCCGAATCACCGTAGCGGCCGACAGGGAGCAGAACGGTTGCATAACGCCGTTCGGCGCCGCCCAAACCCCCTGGTGGCTCCGCGTGGCCATTTCCTCGCCAGCGCATGCATGCAGCACCGTCGCCGTGGCGCGGCACGCACAGAGCGCGCTCCCTGCCGCCGACGGGCCCGCACCGCCCCGTTCCGTCGAGCTCCCCCTAAGCAACCAAATCCCGACGCGGTTAGCACCTAAACGGAACCAGGGAACACCCACGACGATGCTCAACCTCTGAACCCTCCCGTGCAACCACAGCGCCGCCGTAATCACCCCGCCGGAGAACCCCATTCTCGGCAACCGCCTCGGGGCGGCTATATATAGCATCCCGAGCTTGCTCTCGCCCCCGCACGACTCCACCACCTCACCAGACCCCGCCCAGCCACTGAACGAGCCTCGAGGGGCCTTTCCTCGTCGACTCCGGCCACCTCCGTCCGCCTCGGGCTCCGGCATCGTTCTCTCCGGTGAGAACTCCTCCGCCGCCCTACTTTCGACCGTAGCCTCGTACCACCTCTAGTAGAATAACCCCCACCTCAATTTTGACCCCGCAGCTCTCTCCGGCGAGATCCACGACCACCCGAATCGCCGTCCGCCGGAGCAAGCGTCGCCGCCGACGTGGTACCCGCCGGCGACCACCACCACCTCCCATAGACGCGGAATGGCGCCCTGAACACGGAGGTACTCTCCGATCTCCCTGCCTCGCTGTGGATCGCCGCCGGCGACCACCACGGCTCTCGGGCGCCGACGAGCCCCGACTCCCTCGTTTGAAATTTCAAACCTGACGGGTGGGACCCGCCCGTCAGGCTCTCCTTTGTTTTTTTGAATCGTTTACTAAAAGCGTACTCTGGCAAACACGCTTCCACTCTGAACCATTTTTCTGGATTTTTCTGCAAAGCCCCCTGGAAGTTTTCTGTTTCATTACAGATGGGTCCTTGGGTTAAAACCCTTATAACTTTTTAACAGAAAGGGATTTTTGAGTGATTCTTTTTCTGTCTAGTTTTTTACCATATTTATTTGAAAATATTTGGAACACTTTTCTGTACACTCACGGTATTTACGATGCGTACGTATTTTTCTTATACCGTAGATACCGGAGGAGGTGACGGAGCTGCAAACTTCGCACAGTTAGACTCCGACTACTCCGAACCAGGCAAGCATGTTTGAACTCTTAATATGATGAGTGTTGTTGCATGTTTGCATCTTAGTATGGTCATGGCATGTTTATGAACATCACTTTGAATGTTATATTTCATGCACATAATCGGAAAGTAAGTTTCGGAAAGCATTATGTTGTTGGATACATATTTGCATAGCCATGTGTTGGCATGAGGATGGGTAAGATGGCAGTGTTGTGACATGCCAGTCTTATGCCAGATTATTTGACTTCCGTGTCATCGTGAAACGAATCACATATCCATTCATTCCTTCCTATACTGTCACATGTTTTCCGAAAGGAATATGGCATAGTAAGTTGCAAATCGTTTTCCTGGTACACACCAAATAGAGAGGCCGGGGTGAGGGTTCCATGGCCCTGGATTAAAGCCCGTCATCCGGTCAGGGGGCATGGGTGTTTCCGGTTGGGACCGAGGGGGGGGGCACCCCTTAGAGCGCGCGTATAGAAATTTGATCCCATGCTATTCGAGGTTGTGGCCTCCCCGTCTCAAAGTTTTTCTTGGACGTTGTCCAGGGTGATTCCTGGCATCGTGAGGTGAAATGGGTGTGTACTAGTTAAATGTGTTTCTACTGAAATACCGTAAACGGAACTAGTCCTTCGTGACTACGGAAATCCGTTGGCTGTGGTCAGTTCATCCAAACTCTGCAGAGTCTCAAATCTTTCAATTATCTTGTGCTTTGTTCAAGTACTATATTCATCTTATCTTGTCAGGTATCAACCTCAGTGACAAAACTCTAGTGGGATTTATGTGTGACAAATCTGGTTAAAAGCTTATTCTTGTGGATGGACCAATCTTGTTATTTACATTTATTATAAGCCCTGTCTGCGATGTCGCTCAGACGTCCGACGGTGGCATACCTGTTATTTACTTTTGTTAAAGCCCTTTATGTGATGTCGCCCAGACGTCCGACTGTGACATTTCTTTTAAAGCCCTTAATGTGATGTTGCCCAGACGTCCGACTATGGCATTTCTTTTAAAGCCCTTTATGTGATGTCGCCCAGACGTCCGACTATGGCATTTCTTTTAAAGCCCTTTATGTGATGTCGCCCAGATGTCCGACTGTGGCATTTTTTTTAAAGCCCTTTATGTGATGTCGCCCAGACGTCCGACTGTGGCATTTCTTTTAAAGCCCTTTATGTGATGTCGCCCAGATGTCCGATTGTGGCATTTCTTTTAAAGCCCTTTATGTGATGTCGCCCAGACGTCCGACTGTCGCATTTCTTTTAAAGCCCTTTATGTGATGTCGCCCAGACGTCCGACTGTGGCATTTCTTTTAAAGCCCTTTATGTGGTGTCGCTTAGACACCCGACTGCGGCATGCATTTTATTATTTTACCTTTCGAGGCGTCGCTCCAGACACCAGATCGGTTTCAGTTATTTATTTTATTTATCAAGTCCTGCAATATTATCGTTGTTATATGAGCATCATCCTTTGTTCATGACGCATTCATGCACTCATTGATTATATCTTTTGTCCGAACTGTCTTGCGAGTACTTTCAAGTACTCACCTGGCTTGTTGATTTGGCCAGATGTTGATGAAGGCGATCTCATGGATGAAGAGTTTGATAGCGAGTCCGACGCCTAGAGGAGTCCCAGTCAGTCACGTGCGATCCTGTCTTGGTCATTGTATTATCTGCTTCCGCAACCCCGAATAAATTCATCGAGCCTCACCTCGACGCTCGATGTGCTGCCAGTAGAAGTCAAGTTATCCACCACCACTTTTCCTCGAGCTAGTAGCATGCCACCACACCCCCGTGTCATAACCGCCCATATGTAAGATATTGGCGAGTTTGTAATAAAATTGTTGAGCAGCCTCAGCTCAACCCTGTAATATATTTGATGCTACTGGTTCTCTGTTTATCAAGCTTTTGTCTACCAGAAAGGATGACTTTTCCTGTACTGGGTTTAAAAGATCGGTTTTATCAATAAACATTTTATTGAAAAGCCGGTCGCGACAGACTTGGTAACCAGAGCCAGGCTGACTGTAGGAAGCCACTAGGTGCGATCGCTAATTGGTTATTAGCATGATAGAGTTATTCATGTTTTTACAAATGTAGTCATTTTTCTGACAGTCAGCATAAAATTTATGATCTGATCACTCAGAATTTTTGCCTACTTTTGTAGATGGCCGGCAACGACTGCGAGTCTCAAATGTTCGCCAACGTGCCTGAGGGGTTCGTCAAACTCCTCTCCTTCATCGTTCAGGTCGTGATGGGGCCATCCGTGCGCCCAGTCTTCACGCTTTATCCACACAAGATCAACGGCAGTCTGACTATGCACCAGGCCGCGGTGTAGTTCAGGGGAGGCCATGCTGAAATACGTCACCTCTGATTCGTGGGGAGAGCCATGCCTACAGAAAGGCATGCTATGCAGATGGCTGCCCGGGAGACGATAGCCCGTCTTCGGGATGTTCTTTCGGCAATGAAGACCCGTCGCTACCGCTACCTTCCATGCCATGTGCCTTACACCTGTCACTACTCTTTCTCTTGCCCCAGAGGAGAGCGAGACGAAGCCTTTGAGATGCTTGTCGAGTACCTCCGAGCCCTAGAGGCAGCATTCGACTGCATGGTGGATGACCTCGTAGCTGCATGCATGGACTCAGTTCATGGCTGTGCTGCTAACAGGAGGGAACTCCTGCACACCGCTCCACCACTGACTTTTGTGTCATCCGCAGCCTCTCACTCACCTACCATACTCGCCTCTGCTCGTCGTCTGCCTACCACAGAGGAATTTAACCAGGCTATTGCACCCACTCCCGTTCGCTCTGCACCACTTGTTGCACCCACTCCCATACGTGCTACCCCACCTATTCCACCCACTCGTATTCGTGTTATTCCGCCTATGGCACCTGCTCCATCAGCTCAGCACAACGTTTCTCGTCTGGAACCTATTAGCGAGGAGGAGGTTCATTCCCCAGCGTCTCTGCGTCTCACCCTCGGCAGGCCAAGGGAGATCCTCACCATCTCCGACTAAGTACGCATAGACGCCATGCGATGTATCGACTTGTGTAATATGTTTTTATGTACATAGGTTGTGAGAAGTAGCCTGTTTGCGCATTATGTAGGATCTGGAGGAGTGCACTAGTTTAAATAACATGTCAGGATTATGTACGCATATCCTGAGTGATGTAATGTATAATTATGCCCGCGTGTAAGATATGCACTAGTCTTTCTCCGCGCGAAATCGTGTGTTTCCAAAAAAATATCCTGGAGTTTAAAAATGTTCTTTGTGTGTGATTTTATTGGCTTTTGCGACTCTCTTTCTTATCTTACGAGTTCACAAAATATATCCCCAGAGTGAAAGATGTCTCGTCCTTGGACGTGCTCCATGCCAACTCAGCCAGAAGAAAATTATGGCACACCGCAGAACCAAAATTTCACTCAGGGACAGACAAGTCAACAGGGCAGTGAAACAGCTTTTACACAAGTTTGTCGTTTGTATGAATAGAGTCAGCAGCAACACCAGGAAATGATGAACCAATTCATCAATATGGGAAGTAACCGTGGTCAGTATCAACCGCAATCCAAATTATCTGAGTTACAAAAGACGCATCCTCCAACATTTTCTCATACTGACAAGCCTCTTGAGGCCGATGACTGGCTTCGAGACATGGAAAGAAAATTAATTATCGCACAGTGTTCAGACCATGAAAAAAGTATTGTATGCACCACACTATCTCACCGGAGCAGCTGCATCGTGGTGAGAAAACTTCCTGCACATGCACCCCAACGAAAATGAAATCACCTGGGAAAATTTCAAAGAAGGTTTTCGTGGGGCACATATTCCTAAAAGCATCATGAAAATCAAGGAAGGAATTTGATGAACTCAAGCAAAGAGCCATGACAGTGTCAGAATACAACAGCCAATTCACTCTGCTGTCTCGCTACGCCAATGAAGAACGCATGACCGAGAGCAAGAAGATGGAAAAATTCTTGGAAGGCCTGGCACCCGCCCTTAAGTGCCAGCTAGTTGTGCATACCTTTCCAGATTTTAAAACACTGGTGGATAAGGCCATTACCCTGGAAAATGAGCGACATAGCCTGGAAGATTTCCGCAAACGAAAAAGGGACCAGACTACTTTTGCTCGCAATCACAGTAGCAAGAAGGAATTTCAGAAGGGGGATTCACACAAAACCCCGACGAATAATTCACGTCCAATCAAGAATTTCCATGCAAGAGACAAAGAGTTCACCTATCGCCCAGGCATTACCTGTTATGCTTGTGGAGAAGAAGGGCACTATGCCAAGCAGTGCCCCAAGCCAAGGAACTCAACCCCGAAGCTCAATAATGGTGGAAATAATTCAGCACCAAAGCGAAGCAATTTCAACCCCAACAACAACCACCGGAAAGGTCACTTGAACCACGTGACCCGAGAGGAAGCACAGAATGCCCCAGATATCGTACTCGGTACGTACCCCGTCAACACAATACCTGCCATGGTTTTGTTTGATTCTGGAGCTTCTCACTCATTCGTTTCGAAAAGTTTTGCTTTGCAAAATAATTTTTCGATGCTTCCCTTGGAAAAATCAATGATCATCTAGTCCCCTGGAAATAAGCAAGTGACCCAGAGTTACTGTCAAGGTGTGGTTATTGAATTTGAAGGATTGAAGTTTTACGCCAACCTTATTGTACTGGAAAGCAAAGGACTGGATGTCATCCTAGGAATGGATTGGTTAACCACCAACAAAGGTTTTATTGACTGCTTCAACCGTACCGTGATTCTCACACACCATCATGGGAAGGAAATAAAAGTTTCAGCCAAAGAGAGACAAATACCTCGGTAACCTAGATTAAACAAGGTGGACGTTTCTGAGCTGAACAAGGTTCCCGTAGTATGTGAATTCCCAGACGTATTTCCAGAAGAACTACCAGGCATGCCACCAGACCGAGAGATAGAATTCAGCATTGAGCTAGCACCCGGAACCGCTCCTATTTACAAGAAACCTTACAGAATGGCACCATCCGAATTGGTAGAGTTGAAGAAACAAATAAAAGAATTATTGGAGAAAGGATACATATGAGCCAGCTCCTCACCTTGGGGTTCTCCAATTTTATTTGCCAAGAATAAGGATGGAACAATGAGGTTGTGTATTGATTATCGAGCTCTCAACATGGTCACAATCAAGAACAAATACCCAATGCCCCGAATAAATGATTTATTCGATCAGCTCGCACAGGCCAAAGTCTTCTCAAAAATTGACTTGAGATTAGGATACCACCAATTAAAAGTGCGAACAGAAGATATTCCCAAGACCGCCTTCACCTCCAGATATGGGCTGTATGAGTTCACAGTGATGCCATTCGGGCTAACCAACGCCCCCGCATATTTTGTTCACCTCATGAACAAAGTATTTATGAAGTATATGGACAAGTTTGTTGTTGTATTCATCGATGATATTCTGATATATTCCAAAACACCAGAAGAGCACACCGAACATCTCAGGATTGTACTCGGAGAACTCAGGAAACATCAACTGTACGCCAAATTTAGCAAATGTGAATTTTGGCTAAGGCAGGTGGGTTTTCTGGGCCACGTGCTAACCCAAGAAGGTATTGCAGTAGACCCGGAAAAAGTCAAGGCCGTACTTGGCTAGAAACCACCGGCTAACGTAACGGACGTACGGAGTTTCTTGGGAATGGCAGGATATTATCGGAGATTTATGGAAGGATTCTCCACTATAGCAAAGCCCATGACACAATTGCTCAAGAAAGGCAAGAAGTTTGAATGGACAGAAGCATGTGAGAAAAGCTTCCAAGAGCTAAAAAGCAAATTAATAACGGCACCAGTATTAATTGTGCCAGATATACACAAGAATTTTGAGGTATATTGTGACGCATCCCGGAAAGGCCTCGGATGCGTACTGATGCAAGAAGGCAAGGTAGTTGCGTATGTCTCTAGACAACTACACAAGCATGAGGAAAATTATCCCACTCACGACTTGGAATTAGCAGCGGTCATTCATGCACTCAAGGAATGGAGACACTTCCTACTTGGGAATCATTGTGAGATATACAGACCATAAGAGTCTTAAGTATATTTTCACACAGCCAGAGTTAAATTTACGGCAACGACGCTGGTTAGAGTTGGTGAAGGATTATGATGTTGGAATCCACTATCATCCCGGTAAAGCAAATGTTGTGGCAGATGCACTTAGTCGAAATCCCAGCACGGACGATGACAGTATACCAAAGTTGAGGCCAGAATTTCAACAGGAATTTGCCCGACTCAATCTAATAATGGTTACCGAAGGCAGTGTGTCGAATATAAAAATATAGCCTACCCTGATGGAAAGGATCAAGGAAGCCCAGCACGGACACCCCAGCATTGAGGGCATAAAAAGAAAAGTGAGTTTGGGAAGAGCCTCAGAATTCAACGTAGATGAGCAAGGAACATTGTGGTATGGAGAGAGGCTGTGCGTACCAAATGTCAAGGACCTCAAACAGCAGATTTTGACTGAAAGTCACACAGCTCCGTATTCAATCCATCCTGGAGGGACAAAAATGTACAAAGACCTTCAGGAAATTTTTTGGTGGCACGGTATGAAGAGAGATATAGCCACGTTCATTGCATGCTGTGACTCTTGTCAACGTATCAAGGCCGAGCACCAGAAACCAGCCGGACTGTTACAGCCAAATAAGATACCCGAGTGGAAATGGGACGAGATTGGAATGGACTTTATCGTTGGACTGCCACGGTCACGACACGGAAACGATGCCATATGGGTCATAACCAACAGATTAACCAAAGTGGCACATTTTATTCCGGTAAAAACAACTTACACCACGCAGAGACTAGCCAGACTTTATCTTACCCGTATCGTCTACCTGCATGGAGTCCCTAAGACTATTATCTCCGATAGAGGCACACAGTTCGTCTCTACATTCTGGGATCACCTACAACAGGCACTGGGAACCCAACTAGCCTTCAGTACCGCATACCATCCCCAGACTGATGGGCAGACAGAACGCGTAAACCAAATCCTAGAAGACATGCTAAGAGCCTGTGTCCTCACCTACGAGAACAGTTGGGAAGAAAGTTTGCCATATGCAGAGTTCGCATACAACAACTGCTATCAAGCCAGCTTGCAAATGGCACCCTTTGAAGCTCTATATGGGAGAAGATGTCGTACCCCGCTAAATTGGTCAGAGACTGGAGACAGCCATATCTTTGGCCCAGATATGCTCAAGGAGGCCGAGGAGAAAGTTAAGACAATTAGAGAATGACTCAAAACAGCTCAAAGTCGGCAAAAGAATTATTACGACCGAAAGCATCGGGAAATCAGTTTTGAACCCGGAGAATTGGTATACCTGAGAGTTTCTCCTATGAAGGGTCTGCAATGATTCAAGATTAAGGGGAAACTAGCACCAAGATTCATCGGACCATTTCATATAGTGGCCCGACGAGGCAAGGTAGCCTACCAGCTGGACCTACCCGGAGACTTATCCGGTATCCACAACGTGTTTCACATCTCGCAGTTGAGAAAATACATGAGCAACCCAGAGAAGCAAGTTTCACATGAGTATATTGACGTGCAACCGGACCTCACTTACCGGGAGCACCCAATAAAAATATTAGAAGAGTCTGAGAGGAGGACCCGACGAAAAACCATTAAGTTTTTCAGAGTTCAATGGAGTAATCACACCGAGAATGAAGCAACTTGGGAGAGCGAGGATTTTCTTCGGACAGAGCACCCACACCTGTTAAAGGATCAGCTGAAATCTCGGGGACGAGATTTTTCCTAAGGGGGTAGGTGCTGTGACACTCCAAATTTTTTGTGATTTTGTTTTTCAAAAGAGCCTTGCTTGGTTTGAAAGAAGGTCATTTAAACCCTTCCTAAAAACCATCTTCTAAGTTTGCCCTCTCAAAAATCCTTTTCTTGGATTTAGTTTCTTTTAAAAAAGAAAAACCCTTTTAGTTTTTGGGCTTTTATTTGGTTTTGATCCCTTCTAAATTTTACCATGCCTCCTATGGTGAAATTTTCCCAAAACCTCTCCTCCCACTTTGGTACAACCCAAACCTTCTGTCCAAACTAATAAAATCCATTTTTGGATTTTATTCCAACTAGTTCTCCTCCCAAAATAATTCTGTCTTTTCTTTTGAGCCTAGGTGGATTGCAAAGCAAGTACCCTAATGCTTTTGGCTTTTGACCTCAACTCAACACCCCTGGATAGTCCTTTGTACCCACAACCCAGAACCATCTTGATCCACTCTTCTCCTATTCAAATATTTCAAATTTCACTCACTGCAAGTTTGGACCAGATTTGCCAAATTTGGTGAAATTCATATCTACACCTCTACAAAAATTCCACAAATATTCAGGCAGCCTCTAGATGCAATGAGAGGCCCCTCCACCAAAAACCAGCTCAAGGAAAAATCCCTACATGCCTAGATCATTCTGTCGAACACCTTGCATGCACTGTTTCTGTTCATCTTCAGTTAAGTTTAGAGTTTCAGTGTCGATCTTCGTCAGAGATTCAGTCACATGCTCACAGTGCACTTGGCACGTAGCTCACGGCCTAGCTTGCTTGTCCGGGGCCTCACACGCGCGCTTGGTGCCTTCCTGGCGTCGATGGCGCCCTGGCCCGCCTGCGCCGGCGTGTCTTGCGGCAGCCGAATCACCGTAGCGGCCGACAGGGAGCAGAACAGCGGCATAACGCCGTTCGGCGCCGCCCAAACCACCTGGTGGCTCCGCGTGGCCATTTCCTTGCCAGCGCACGCATGCAGCACCGTCGCCGTGGCGTGGCACGCACAGAGCACGCTCCCTGCCGCCAACGGGCCCGCGCCGCCCCGTTCCGTCGAGCTCCCCCTAAGCAACCAAATCCCAACGCGGTTAGCACCTAAACGGAACCAGGGAACACCCACGACGACGCTCAACCTCTGAACCCTCCCGTGCAACCACAGTGCTGCCATAATCACCCTGCCGGAGAACTCCGTTCTCGGCAACCGCCTCGGGGCGGCTATATATAGCACCTCGAGCTTGCTCTCGCCCCCGCACGACTCCACCACCTCACCAGACCCCCCCCCCCCAGCCACTGAACGAGCCTCGAGGGGCGTTTCCTCCTCGACTCCGGCCACCTCCGTCCGCCTCGGGCTCCGGCATCATTCTCTCCGATGAGAACTCCTCCGCCGCCCTACTTTCGACCGTAGCCTCGTACCACCTCTAGTAGAATAACCCCCACCTCAATTTTGACCCCGCAGCTCTCTCCGGCGAGATCCATGACCACCTGAATCGCCGTCCGCCGGAGCAAGCGTCGCCGCCGACGTGGTACCCGCCGGCGACCACCACCACCTCCCACAGACACGGAATGGCGCCCTGAACACGGAGGTACTCTCCGATCTCCTTGCCTCGCCGTGGATCGCCACCGGCGACCACCGCGGCTCTCGGGCGCCGACGAGCCCCGACTCCCTCGTTTGAAATTTCAAACCTGACGGGTGGGACCCGCCGTCAGCCTCTCCTTTGTTTTTCTGAATCGTTTACTGAAAGCGTACTCTGGCAAATACGCTTCCACTCTGAACCGTTTTTCTGGATTTTTCTGCAAAGCCCCATGGAAGTTTTCTGTTTCATTACAGATGGGTCCTTGGGTTAAAACCCTTATCACTTTTTAACAGAAAGGGTTTTTTGAGTGATTCTTTTTCTGTCCTCTTCAAATTTTTGTCTACTTTTTTACCATATTTATTTGAAAAATATTTGGAACACTTTTCTGTATACTCATGGTATTTACGATGCGTACGTATTTTTCTTATACCGTAGATACCGGAGGAGGTGACGGAGCTGCAAACTTCGCACAGTTAGACTCCGACTACTCCGAACCAGGCAAGCATGTTTGAACTCTTGATATGATGAGTGTTGTTGCATGTTTGCATCTTAGTATGGTCATGGCATGTTTATGAACATCACTTTGAATGTTATATTTCATGCACATAATCGGAAAGTAAGTTTCGGAAAGCATTATGTTGTTGATACATATTTGCATAGCCATGTGTTGGCATGAGGATGGGTAAGATGGCAGTGTTGTGACATGCTAGTCTTATGCCAGATTATTTGACTTCCGTGTCATCGTGAAACGAATCGCATATCCATTCATTCCTTCTTATACTGTCACATGTTTTCCGAAAGGAATATGGCATAGTAAGTTGCAAATCGTTTTCCTGGTACACACCAAATAGAGAGGCCGGGGTGAGGGTTCCATGGCCCTGGATTAAAGCCCGTCATCCGGTTAGGGGGCATGGGTGTTTCCGGTTGGGACCGAGAGGGGGGCACCCCTTAGAGCGCGTGTATAGAAATTTGATCCCATGCTATTCGAGGTTGTGGCCTCCCCGTCTCAAAGTTTTTCTTGGACGTTGTCCAGGGTGATTCCTGGTATCGTGAGGTGAAATGGGTGTGTACTAGTTAAATGTGTTTCTACTGAAATACCGTAAACGGAACTAGTCCTTCGTGACTACGGAAATCCGTTGGCTGTGGTCAGTTCATCCAAACTCTGCAGAGTCTCAAATCTTTCAATTATCTTGTGCTTTGTTCAAGTACTATATTCATCTTATCTTGTCAGGTATCAACCTCAGTGACAAAACTCTGGTGGGATTTATGTGTGACAAATTTTGTTAAAAGACTATTCTTGTGGATGGACTAATCTTGTTATTTACATTTATTATAAGCCCTGTCTGCGATGTCGCTCAGACGTCCGACGGTGGCATACCTGTTATTTACTTTTGTTAAATCCCTTTATGTGATGTCGCCCAGACATCCGACTGTGGCATTTCTTTTAAGCCCTTTATGTGATGTCGCCCAGACGTCCGATTGTGGCATTTCTTTTAAAGCCCTTTATGTGATGTCGCCCAGACGTCCAACTGTGGCATTTCTTTTAAAGCCCTTTATGTGATGTCGCCCAGACGTCCGACTGTGGCATTTCTTTTAAAGCCCTTTATGTGATGTCGCCCAGACGTCCGACTGTGGCATTTCTTTTAAAGCCCTTTATGTGATGTCGCCCAGACGTCCGACTGTGGCATTTCTTTTAAAGCCCTTTATGTGGTGTCGCTTAGACGCCTGACTGCGGCATGCATTTTATTATTTTACCTTTCGAGGCGTCGCTCCAGACACCCGATCGGTTTCAGTTATTTATTTTATTTATCAAGTCCTGCAATATTATCGTTGTTATATGAGCATCATCCTTTGTTCATGATGCATTCATGCACTCGTTGATTATATCTTTTGTCCGAACTGTCTTGCGAGTACTTTCAAGTACTCACCTGGCTTGTTGATTTGGCCAGATGTTGATGAAGGCGATCTCATGGATGAAGAGTTTGATAGCGAGTCCGACGCCTAGAGGAGTCCCAGTCAGTCCCGTGCGATCCTGTCTTGGTCATTGTATTATCCGCTTCCGCAACCCCGAATAAATTCATCGAGCCTCACCTCGACGCTCGATGTGCTGCCAGTAGAAGTCAAGTTATCCACCACCACTTTTCCTCGAGCTAGTAGCATGCCACCACACCCCTGTGTCATAACCGCCCATATGTAAGATATTGGAGAGTTTGTAATAAAATTGTTGAGCAGCCTCAGCTCAACCCTGTAATATATTTGATGCTACTAGTTCTCTGTTTATCAAGCTTTTGTCTACCAGAAAGGATGACTTTTCCTATACTGGGTTTAAAAGATCAGTTTTATCAATAAACATTTTATTGAAAAGCCGGTCGTGACAGACTTGGTAACCAGAGCCAGGCTGACTGTAGGAAGCCACTAGGTGCGATCGCTAATTGGTTATTAGCATGATAGAGTTATTCATGTTTTTACAAATGTAGTCATTTTTCTGGCAGTCAGCATAAAATTTATGATCTGATCACTCAGAATTTTTGCCTACTTTTGTAGATGGCCGGCAACGACTGCGAGTCTCAAATGTTCTCCAACGTGCCTGAGGGGTTCGTCAAACTCCTCTCCTTCATCGTTCAGGTCGCGATGGGACCATCCATGCGCCCAGTCTTCACGCTTTATCCACACAAGATCAATGACAGTCTGACTATGCACCAGGCCGCGGTGCAGTTCAGGGGAGGCCATGCTGAAATACGTCGCCTCTGATTCGTGGGGAGAGCCATGCCTACAGAAAGGCATGCTATGCAGATGGCTGCCCGCGAGACGATAGCCCGTCTTCGGGATGTTCTTCCGGCAATGAAGACCCGCCGCTACCGCTACCTTCCATGCCATGTGCCTTACACCTGTCACTACTCTTTCTCTTGCCCCAGAGGAGAGCGAGATGAAGCCTTTGAGATGCCTTACACCTGAAAATCCATGGAGTGACTTTTTGGAATTAATAAAAAATATTGGCGAAAGAATCAATGTCAGGGGGCCCACACCCTGTCCACGAGGGTGCGGGCGCGCCCCCTGCCTCGTGGGCCCCCTGAAGCTCCATCGACGTCAACTCCAACTCCATATATTAACGTTCGGGGACAAAAAAATCAGAGAGAAGGATTCATCGTGTTTTACGATATGGAGCCGCCGCCAAGCCCTAAACTCTCTCGGGAGGGCTGATCTGGAGTCCGTTCGGGGCTCCGAAGAGGGGAATTCGTCGTCGTCGTCATCATAAACCATCCTCCATCACCAATTTCATGATGCTCACCATCGTGTGTGAGTAATTGCATCGTAGGCTTGCTGGACGGTGATGGGTTGGATGAGATTTACCATGTAATTAAGTCAGTTTTGTTAGGGTCTGATCCCTAGTATCCACTATGTTCTGAGATTGACGTTGCTATGACTTCGCTATGCTTAATGCTTGTCACTATGGCCCGAGTGCCATGATTTCAGATATGAACCTATTATGTTTTCATGAATATATGTGAGTTCTTGATCCTATCTTGCAAGTCTATAGTCACCTATTATGTGTTATGATCCGTTAACCCCGAAGTGACAATAATCGGGATACTTACCGGTGATGACCGTAGTTTGAGGAGTTCATGTATTCACTAAGTGTTAATGCTTTGGTTTGGTACTCTATTAAAAGGAGGCCTTAATATCCCTTAGTTTCCAATAGGACCCCGCTGCCACGGGAGGGTAGGACAAAAGATGTCATGCAAGTTCTTTTCCATAAGCACATATGACTATATTCGGAATACATGCCTACATTACATTGATGAACTGGAGCTAGTTCTATGTCACCCTATGTTATAACTATTACATGAGGAATCGCGTCCAACATAATTATCCAGCACTGATCCAATGCCTACGAGCTTTTCACATATTGCTCTTTGCTTTGTTGCCACTGTTACAATTACTACAAAACTGCTACCGTTACTTTTGCCACTGTTACCGTTACTTCCATACTACTTTGCTACTAAATACTTTGCTGCAGATACTAAGTTATCCAGGTGTGGTTGAATTGACAACTCAACTGCTAATACTTGAGAATATTCTTTGGCTCCCCTTGTGTCGAATCAATAAATTTGGGTTGAATACTCTACCCTCGAAAACTATTGTGATCCCCTATACTTGTGGGTTATCAATCTTTTCGGTCCCAACGCTTACAAAAGCCTCGGTGGTAACTCGTCTGGACTAGTCATCGTTGATGATTTTTCAAGATTTACGTGGGTGTTCTTTCTTGATGATAAATCGCAGGTCCAAAAGATCTTCAAAAACTTCGCTAGGAAAGCCCAAAATCAATTTGAAGTGAAGATCAAGAAGGTTCGCAGCGACAATGGAACAGAGTTCAAGAATGCCAATGTGGACACCTTTCTTGACGAAGAAGGGATTTCAGATGAGTCCTTAGCTACGTACACACCTCATCAAAATGGAGTTGTTGAGAGGAAGAACCGGACGCTCATCGAAATAGCGAGAACGATGCTTGATGAGTACAAGACGCCAAAACACTTTTGGGCAGAAGCGGTTGAGACAGCTTGTCATGCAACGAATCGTCTATATCTTCACAAGCTACTCGGCAAGATGGCATACGAGCTCCTAACTGGTAACAAACCCCAAGTTGGATACTTTCGGGTATTCGGCTCGAAGTGTTACATTCTTGACAAGCATCAGCGTTTGAAATTTGCTCCTAAGTCTCATGAAGATTTCCTACTTGGTTATGGCTCAAACTCTCACACTTACCGTGTCTATTACAATTTCACCCGAAAGGTTGAAGAGACGGTAGATGTGAAGTTTGATGAATCTAACAACTCACAAGTAGAGCAATTGCCAATTGATGTAGGTGACAAAGATCCTTCAGAAGCAATCCAAGACTTGTCTATAGGCAAGATTCTCCCAATAGAGGTAAAGGAGAGTACTTCCCGTGTCCAAGTGGAAGCCTCAACCTCACGCCAAGGTGAACCACGAGTTGACTGTTGGGGAACGTAGTAATTTCAAAAAAATTCCTACGCACACGCAAGGATCATGGTGATGTATAGCAACGAGAGGGGAGAGTGTTGTCCACGTACCCTCGTAGACCGAAAGCAGAAGCGTTAGAACAACGCGGTTGATGTAGTCGTACGTCTTAACGATTCGACCGATCCAAGTGCCGAACGTACGGCACCTCCGAGTTCAGCACAGGTTCAGCTCGATGACAATCCCCGGACTCCGATCCAGCAGGGTGTCGGGGATGAGTTCCGTCAGCACAACGGCGTGGTGACGATGATGATGTTCTACCGACGCAGGGCTTCGCCTAAGCACCGCAACGGTATGACCGAGGTGGAATATGGTAGAGGGGGGCAATGCACACGGCTAAGGAACGATCACGAAGATCAACTTGTGTGTCTAGAGGTGCCCCCCTGCCCCCGTATATAAAGGAGGGAGGGGGGAGGTGCGGCCGGCCCTAGGTGGTGCGCCTGGAGGAGTCCTACTCCCATCGGGAGTAGGACTCCCCCCCCTCTTGCCTTGTTGGAGAAGGAAGGGGGAAGGGGGAAAGAGGAAAGGGGGGCACCCCCCCTTCCTTGTCCTATTCGGACTAGGGGGAGGGGGCGCGCGGCCTGCCCTGGCCGGCCCTCCTCTTCTCCCTTAGGGCCCATGTAGGCCCAATAACCCCCGGGGGGTTCCGGTAACCCCCCGGTACTCCGGTAAAATCCCAATTTCACCCGGAACTATTCTTATATCCAAATATAGGCTTCCAATATATCAATCTTTATGTCTCGACCATTCGAGACTCCTCGTCATGTCCCCGATCTCATCCGGGACTCCGAACTCCTTAAGTACATCAAAACTCATAAACTCATAATATAACTGTCATCAAAACCTTAAGCGTGCGGACCCGACGAGTTCGAGAACAATGTAGACATGACCGAGACACGTCTTCGGTCAATAACCAATAGCGGAGCCTGGATGCTCATATTGGCTCCTACATATTCTACGAAGATCTTTATTGGTCAAACCGCATAACAACATACGTTGTTCCCTTTGTCATCGGTATGTTACTTACCCGAGATTCGATCGTCGGTATCTCAATACCTAGCTCAATCTCGTTACCGGCAAATCTCTTTACTCGTTTCGTAATACATCATCCCGCAACTAACTCATTAGTTACAATGCTTGCAAGGCTTATAGTGATGTGCATTACCGAGTGGGCCCAGAGATACCTCTCCGACAATCGGAGTGACAAATCCTAATCTCGAAATACGCCAACTCAACATGTACCTTCGGAGACACCTGTAGAGCTCCTTTATAATCACCCAGTTACGTTGTGACGTTTGGTAGCACACAAAGTGTTCCTCCGATAAATGGGAGTTGCATAATCTCAGTCATAGGAACATGTATAAGTCATGAAGAAAGCAATAGCAACATACTAAACGATCAAGTGCTAAGCTAACGAAATGGGTCAAGTCAATCACATCATTCTACTAATGATGTGATCTCGTTAATCAAATGACAACTCATGTTTATGGTTACGAAACATAACCATCTTTGATTAATGAGCTAGTCAAGTAGAGGCATACTAGTGACATTAAGTTTGTCTATGTATTCACACATGTATTATGTTTCCGATTAATACAATTCTAGCATGAATAATAAACATTTATCATGAAATAAGGAAATAAATAATAACTTTATTATTGCCTCTAGGGCATATTTCCTTCTGTCTCCCACTTGCACTAGAGTCAATAATCTAGTTCATATCGCCATGTGATTTAACACCAATATTCACATCTGTATGTGATTAATACCCATAGTTCACATCATCATGTGATGAACACCCAAAGGATTTACTAGAGTCAATAATCTAGTTCACATCGTTATGTGATTAACACCCAAAGAGTACTAAGGTATGATCATGTTTTGCTCGTGAGAGAAGCTTAGTCAACGGATCTGTCATATTCAGAGCCGTATGTATTTTGCAAATATTCTATGTCTACAATGCTCTGCACGGAGCTACTCTAGCTAATTGCTCCCACTTTCAATATGTATCCGGATTGAGACTTAGATTCATGTGGATCGGTATAAAAGCTTGGACTGATGTAACTCTTTACGACAGGCTCTTTTGTCACCTCCATAATCGCGAAATATTTCCTTAGTCCTCACTAAGGATATTCTTGACCAATGTCCAGTGATTTACTCCTAGATCACTATTGTATTCCCTTACCAAATTCAGAATAAGGTATACAATAGGTCTGGTACATAGCATAGCATACTTTATAGAACCTATGACTGAGGCATAGGGAATGACTTTCATTCTCTTTTCTATTTTCTGCCGTGGTCGGGATTTGAGTCTTACTCAATTTCACACCTTTGCAACACAGGCAAGAACTCTTTCTTTGACTGTTCCATTTTGAACTACTTCAAAATCTTGATAAGGTATGTACTTATTGAAAAACTTATCAAGCGTCTTGATCTATCTTAATAGATTTTGATGCTCAATATGTAAGTAGCTTTACTGAGGTCTTTCTTTTGAAGAACTCCTTTCAAATAATCCTTTATGTTTTCCAGAAAAATTCTACATCATTTCTGATCAACAATATGTTACTCACATATATTTATCAGATTGCGGTAGTGCTCCCACTCACTTTATTGTAAATACAGGCTTCACCGCAAGTCTGTATAAAACTATATGCTTTTATCAACTTATCAAAGCGTATATTCCAACTCTGAGATGCTTGCACCAGTCCATAGATGGATCGGTGGAGCTTGCACATTTTGTTAGCACCTTTAGGATTGACAGAACCTTCTGGTTTCATCATATACAACTCTTCTTTAAGAAATCCATTAAGGAATGCAGTTTGGACATCCATTTGCCAGATTTCATAAAATGTGGCAATTGCTAACATGATTCGTATGGACTTAAGCATCGCTACAGTTGAGAAAATCTCATTGTAGTCAACTTGTCGAAAACCTTTTTGCGACAAGTCGAGCTTTGTAGATAGTAACACTACCTCAACGTCCATCTTCCTCTTGAAGAACCATTTATTTTCTATGGCTTGCCGATCATCGGGCAAGTCCACCAAAGTCCACACTTTGTTCTCATACATGGATCCTATCTCAGATTTCATGGCCTCCAGCCATTTTGCGGAATCTGGGCTCATCATCGCTTCCTCATAGTTCGTAGGTTTATCATGGTCTAGTAACATGATTTCCAGAACAGGATTACCTTACCACTCTGGTGCGGACCGTACTCTGGAAGACCTACGAGGTTCTGTAGTAACTTGATCTGAAGTTTCATGATCATCATCATTTGCTTTCTCACTAATTGGTGTAGAAATCACTAGAACTGATTTCTATGATGAACTACTTTCCAATTCGGGAGAAGGTACAAATTACCTTGTCAAGCTCTACTTTCCTCCCACTCACTTCTTTCGAGAGAAACTCCTTCTCTATAAAGGATCCATTCTTAGCAACGAATGTTTTGCCTTCAGATCTGTGATGGAAGGTGTACCCAATAGTTTCCTTTGGGTATTCTATGAAGACGCGCTTCTCCGATTTGGGTTTGAGCTTATCAGGTTGAAAACCTTTTTCATATAAGCATCGCAACTCCAAACTTTAAGAAACGACAGCTTAGGTTTACTGCTAAACCATAGTTCATACGGTGTCGTCTCAACGGATTTAGATGGTGCCCTATTAAACGTGAATGCAGCTGTCTCTAATGCATAACCCCAAAAAGATAGTGGTTAACCGATAAGAGACATCATAGATCGCACCATATCTAGTAAAGTACGATTACAACGTTCGGACACACCATTACATTGTGGTGTTCCAGGTGGTGTGGGTTATGAAACTATTTCACATTGTTTCAAATGAAGACCAAACTCGTAACTCAAATATTCGTCTCCACGATCGGATCGTAGAAACTTTATTTTTCTTGTTATGATGATTTTCCACTTCACTCTAAAATTCTTTGAACTTTTCAAATGTTTCAGACTTATGTTTTATCAAGTAGATATACCCATATCTGCTCAAATCATCTGTGAAGGTCAGAAAATAACGATACACGCCGCGAGCCTTAACACTCATCGGATCGCATACATTGGTATGTATTATTTCCAATAAGTCAGTAGCTCGTTCCATTGTTCCGAGGAACGGAGTTTTAGTCATCTTGCCCAAAAGGCATGGTTCGCAAGCATCAAATGATTCATAACCAAGTGATTCCGAAAATCCATCTTTATGGAGTTTCTTCATGCGCTTTACACCGATATGGCCCAAACGGCAGTGCCACAAATAAGTTGCACTATCATTATTTAACTTTGCATCTTTTGGCATCAATATTATGAATATGTATATTACTACAATCGAGATCCAACAAACTATTTTCATTGGGTGTATGACCATTTGAAGGTTTTATTCATGTAAACAGAACAACAATTATTCTCTGACTTTAAATGAATAACCGTATTGCAATAAACATGATCAAATCATATTCATGCTCAACACAAATGCCAAATAACATTTATTTAGGTTTAACACTAATCCCAAAAGTATAGGGAGTGTGCGATGATGATCATATCAATCTTGGAACTACTTCCAACACTCATCCTCACTTCCCCTTCAACTAGTCTCTGTTTATTCTGTAACTCTTGTTTCGAGTTACTAATCTTAGCAACCGAACAAGTATCAAAAACTTAGGGGATACTATAAACACTAGTAAGGCACACATCAATAACCTGTATATCAAATATACCCTTGTTCACTTTGCCATCCTTCTTCTCCACCAAATATTCAGGGTATTTCCGCTTCCAGTGACCATTTCCTTTGCAGTGTATGCACTCAGTTTCAGGCTTTGGTCTAGCTTTGGGCTTCTTCACAGAAGTGACAACTTGCTTGCCATTCTACTTGAAGTTCCCTTTCTTTTCCTTTGCCCTTCTCTTGAAACTAGTGATCTTGTTTAATCATCAACACTTGATGCTTTTTCTTGATTTCTACCTTCGTCGATTTCAGCATCATGAAGAGCTCGGGAATCGTTTTCGTCATCCCTTGCATTATAGTTCATCACGAAGTTCCAATAACTTGGTGATGGTGACTAGAGAACTCTGCCAATCACTATCTTATCTGGAAGATTAACTCCCACTTGATTCAAGCGATTTTAGTACTCAGACAATCTAAGTACTTGCTCACTAGTTGAGCAATTCTCCTCCATCTTTTAGGCGAAGTATTTGTCAGAGGTCTCATACCTCTTGACACAGGCATGAGTCTGAAATACCAATTTCATATCTTGAAACATCTTATATGTTCCATGACGTTTCAAAAAATGTTTTTTGTAGTACCGGTTCTAAGCCATAAAGCATGGTGCACAAAACTATCAAGTAGTCATCATATTGAGCTAGCCAAATGTTCATAATGTCTGCATCTGCTCCTGCAATAGGTTTGTCACCTAGTGGTGCATCAAGGACACAATTCTACAGTGCAGCAATGAGGATAAACCTCAGATCACGTACCAAGTCCGCATCATTGCTACTAACATCTTTCAACATAGTTTTTCTCTAGGAACATATAAAAAATAAACATAGGGAAGCAACAACGCGAGCTATTGATCTACAACATAATTTGCAAAATACTACCAGGACTAAGTTCATGATAAATTAAAGTTCAATTAATCATATTACTTAAGAACTCCCACTTAGACAGACATCTCTCTAGTCATCTAAGTGATCACGTGATCCAAATCAACTAAACCATGTCCGATCATCACATGAGATGGAGTAGTTTTCAATGGTGAACATCACTATGTTGATCATATCTACTATATGATTCACGTTCGACCTTTCGGTCTCCGTGTTCCGAGGCCATATCTGTATATGCTAGGCTCGTCAAGTTTAACCTGCGTATTCCGTGTGTGCAACTGTTTTGCACCCGTTGTATTTGAACGTAGAGCCTATCACACCCGATCATCACGTGGTGTCTCAGCACGAAGAACTTTCACAACGGTGCATACTCAGGGAGAACACTTCTTGATAATTAGTGAGAGATCATCTTAAAAAGCTACCATCAATCAAAGCAAGATAAGATGCATAAAGGATAAACATCACATGCAATCAACATAAGTGATATGATATGGCCATCATCGTCTTCACCATCGTCACCGGCGCGACACCTTGATCTCCATCGTAGCATCGTTGTCGTTTACGCCGTCTATTGCTTCTACGACTATCGCTACCGCTTAGTGATAAAGTAAAGCAATTACAGGGCGTTTGCATTTCATACAATAAAGCGACAACCATATGGCTCCTGCCAGTTGCCGATAACTTCGGTTACAAAACATGATCATCTCATACAATAAAATATAGCATCATGTCTTGACCATATCACATCACAACATGCCCTGCAAAAACAAGTTAAACGTCCTCTACTTTGTTGTTGCAAGTTTTACGTGGCTGCTATGGGCTTAGCAAGAACCGTTCTTAACTACGCATCAAAACCACAACGACAGTTTGTCGAGTTGGTGCTGTTTTAACCTTCGCAAGGACCGGGCATAGTCACACTCGGTTCAACTAAAGTTGGAGAAACTGACACCCGCCAGCCAACTGTGTGCAAAGCACGTCGGTAGAACCAGTCTCGCGTAAGCGTACGCGTAATGTCGGTCCGGGCCGCTTCATCCAACAATACCGCCGAACCAAAGTATGACATGCTGGTAAGTAGTATGACTTGTATAGCCCACAACTCACTTGTGTTCTACTCGTGCATATAACATCTACGCATAAAACCTAGGCTCTGATACCACTGTTGGGGGACGTAGTAATTTCAAAAAATTTCCTGCGCACACGTAAGGATCATGGTGATGTATAGCAACGAGAGGGGAGAGTGTTGTCCACGTACTCTCGTAGACCAAAAGCGGAAGCGTTAGAACAACGCGGTTGATGTAGTCGTACGTCTTCATGATCCGACCGATCCAAGTACCGAACGTACGGCACCTCCGAGTTCAGCACACGTTCAGCTCGATGACGATCCCCGGACTCCGATCCAGCAGGGTGTCGGGGATGAGTCCGTCAGCACAATGGCGTGGTGACGATGATGATGTTCTACCGATGCAGGGCTTCGCCTAAGCACCGCAACGATATGACCGAGGTGGAATATGGTGGAGGGGGGCATCGCACACGGCTAAGGAACGATCACGAAGATGAACTTGTGTGTCGAGGTGCCCCCCTGCCCCCATATATAAAGGAGGGAGGAGGGAGGTGCGGCCGGCCCTAGGTGGTGCGCCTGGAGGAGTCCTACTCCCATAGAGAGTAGGACTTCCCCCTCTTGCCTTGTTGGAGAAGGAAGGGGGAAGGGGGAAAGAGGAAAGGGGGGCGCCGCCCCCCCCCTTCCTTGTCCTATTCGGATTAGGGGGGAGGGGGCGCACGGCCTGCCCTGGCCGGCCCTCCTCTTCTCCCTTAGGGCCCATTGAAAGTGCAACTATCCCTAGGTGGTTTTGGTAATTCATAACAACATATAGCTCATTGAGCTAATGCTATTCCAAGACTATTATTTCAGGAAAGCTCAATGAATGGCATGGCATGGATGATGAAAGTGGATCCCTCAAAATACTAAGGACAAAGGATTGGCTCAAGCTCAAAAGCTCAAGACTCTTCATTTTATATTTTAGTGATCCAAGATCACATTGAGTCTATAGGAAAAGCCAATACTATCAAGGAGGGATGAGGTGTTGCTTAATGAGCATCTTGCTTCATGTGCTTAGTGATATGCTCCAAAACCCTCAGCTACTTTCTCACATCCACAAATGACCTAAACCCAAAGCCAAAATCGGTCACACCGACTCTTCCAACCCGGAACCACCGATTTCAAAAGTCATAGCCACAGCCACAAATCCCTAGGCAAATCGGTCCTACCGATAGGGATCTCGGTCTCACCGATATGGGATTGTAATCTCTCTGTTTCCCTTCGTAACGTTTCGGTCTAACCGAAGTGAGCGATCGGTCCCACCGAGATTGCAATGTAAACTCTTGTTTCCCTTTTGTAACATTTCGGTCTCACCGAAAAGAGCAAATCGGTCCCACCAAGTTTACCTGACAAACTCTCTGGAAAGCTTATTACCAAAATCAGTCTCACTGAGTTTGTGTAATCGGTCTTACCGAGATTACGTTATGCCCTAACCCTAACCGAATCGGTCTCACCGAGTTGCATGTCAGTCCCACCGAAAATCACTAACGGTCACTAGGTTTACTAAATGGGTCTGACCGAGTCTGTTGAATCGGTCCCACCGAGTTTGGTAAATTGTGTGTAACGGTTAGATTTTGTGTGGAGGCTATATATACCCCTCCACCTCCTCTTCATTCGTGGAGAGAGCCATCAGACTAAACCTACACTTCCAACTTACCATTTCTGAGAGAGAACCACCTACTCATGTGTTGAGGCCAAGATATTCCATTCCTACCATATGAATCTTGATCTCTAGCCTTCCCCAAGTTGCTTTCCACTCAAATCTTCTTTCAACCAGATCCAAATCCTATGAGAGAGAGTTGAGTGTTGGGGAGACTATCATTTGAAGCACAAGAGCAAGGAGTTCATCATCAACGCACCATTTGTTACTTCTTGGAGAGTGGTGTCTCCTAGATTGGCTAGGTGTCACTTGGGAGCCTCCGACAAGATTGTGGAGTTGAACCAAGGAGTTTGTAAGGGCAAGGAGATCGCCTACTTCGTGAAGATCTACCGCTAGTGAGGCAAGTCCTTCGTGGGCGACGGCCATGGTGGGATAGACAAGGTTGCTTCTTCGTGGACCCTTCGTGGGTGGAGCCCTCCATGGACTCGCGCAACCATTACCCTTCGTGGGTTGAAGTCTCCATCAACGTGGATGTACGATAGCACCACCTATCGGAACCACGCCAAAAACATCCGTGTCTCCAATTGCGTTTGAATCCTCCAAACCCTTCCCTTTACTTTCTTGCAAGTTGCATGCTTTAATTTCCGCTGCCTATATACTCTTTGCATGCTTGCTTGAATAGTGTGATGATTGCTTGACTTGTCCTAAGATAGCTAAAATCTGTCAAACTCTAAAATTGGGAAAAGGTTAAGTTTTTAATTGGTCAAGTAGTCTAATCACCCCCCTCTAGACATACTTCAAGGTCCTACAAGTGGTATCAGAGCTTTGGTCTCCATTTGCTTTGATTTCCATAGCTTTTGGTGGTCATAGCC
This sequence comes from Triticum aestivum, assembly GCF_018294505.1. NCBI lineage: Eukaryota > Viridiplantae > Streptophyta > Magnoliopsida > Poales > Poaceae > Triticum > Triticum aestivum. The sequence continues at coordinate 680,083,508 of NC_057807.1, read as the reverse complement.
TTGGTTTCACAACCTAGGAGAGTATGGCGTCTAGCGAGGGAAATTATCACCGTAGAGGTCCTTACTTTGATGGTACTAATTTTGCTAGTTGGAAGCATAAGATGAAAATGCATATTCTCGGACATAACCCCGCCGTTTGGGCAATTATTTGTATTGGCTTGCAAGGTGAATTCTTTGATGGGAGAGAGCCGAACCGTGAAGCTAATGCGGAAGAATTGAAGATGCTGCAATACAACGCTCAAGCTTGTGATATCATCTTCAACGGATTGTGCCCCGAAGAATTCAACAAAATCAGCCGTCTTGAGAATGCAAAGGAAATTTGGGATACTTTGATTGATATGCACGAAGGTACCGAATCCGTCAAGGAATCCAAGTTGGATGTGCTCCAAAGTCAGCTTGACAAGTTCAAAATGAAGGATGGTGAAGGTGTCGCTGAAATGTACTCTAGGCTTGCACTTATCACAAATGAGATTGCCGGCTTAGGGAGTGAAGAGATGACCGACAGATTCATCATCAAGAAGATCCTAAGAGCATTGGATGGAAAGTATGATACCGTGTGCACATTGATCCAAATGATGCCAAACTACAAAGATCTCAAGCCAACGGAAGTCATTGGAAGAATTGTTGCTCATGAGATGTCACTCAAGGATAAGGAGGAACTTCACAACAAGTCAAGTGGTGCTTACAAAGCCTCAAGTGAAGCCCCCACATCATCAAGTGAGAAACAAACCTTCAATGAAGAATTGAGCTTAATGGTGAAGAACTTCAACAAATTCTACAAGAGTAGAAGCAAAGAAAGAAGCTCCAAGTCAAGGTCTTATCATGACAAAAGATCTTCTAGTCGAGAGCGCAATTGCTACAATTGTGGGAGGCCTGGACACTATTCCAATGAGTGTACGGCACCCTACAAAAGAAGAGAAGATTCTCCAAAAAGAAGAAGCAAAAGAGAAGAATCACCACCAAGAGAGAGGAGGAGTAGAGATGATCGTTATGAACGAAGACCCTCACGGAGAAGCAAGGATTCGGAAAGGAAGGACAAGTCATCAAGGAGCTACACAAAACGAAGACATCAAGCTCATGTTGGTGAATGGGTATCCGGCTCCGACTCCGACCATCACTCCGAGAGAAGCTATCACTCCGACTCCGAATATACTCAAGATGAAGGTGTTGCCGGTCTAGCACTTGTGTCAACCAACTCCTACGACATATTTGATTCACCAAATGAAGGAATTGGAAGATGCTTCATGGCCAAAGGTCCAAAGGTAACACATCCTGAGTATGTTGATTTCAATAGTGATGAAGATGACTTGCTTGTGGATGATGATTTACTTGTTGACAACTCTAGTGATGAATACTATGATGAAACGTCAATTAATCATGCTAATCAAACGAATGACAATGATAAGGAGAAAATTGAGCTTCTAACTAAAGAACTAAACACTCTTAAGTTGGCTCATGAAACTATCTTCGAAGATCATCGAGAACTTTTAAGGGCTCATGAGAAGTTACGCTTTGAAAAGCTCAATCTTGAGCAAGAGCATGAGTTCTTAAAAGCAATCAATGATGATCTCCGTAAGAAAAGTTCTTCTTACATTGCCAAGCGTTTACTCCTATCTACTTACATGCCTCAAGTCAAGTCTAGTAACAAGTACAAGAAAGATACTTCCTCTAGTAGTAACAATAATAATGTCAAATCCAATATTGTTGCTTCTAGTAGTTCTCTTGATTCCACTAATGATTCTCTTAGCCAAGTTACACTTGAGCAAGAAAATAGCTTATTGAAGGGAATTATAGAGAAAGGTGTTTACAAGAGCCTTGCCAGGAGTAAGCAATTCGAGGAAATTGTGCGCAAGCAAGGAAGACACCGGAAGAATCAAGGTGTTGGTTTTGAACGAAAGTTCAATGCCAATGGAGTTGAGTGGGAAGAAGATCAATACCCCAAGACGAAGTTTGTTCCTCAACAAGAGAAGTATGATCCTACTTCCTTCAAGGGAACACAAGCTCAAGATGATCTTCCACCACAAGACCACAAGAACAAAGGCAAGGACAAGCTTCAAGAAGAGATTGATGCATTTGAAGAAGCACCTAAAGTCTCGGTCAAGTGGGTTCCCAAGACTACGTCAAGTTCTACTTCATCAAGTACAACTACAACTCCAAGGATTCCCATCAAGATGATGTGGATCCCGAAGAAGAAGAACTAGAGAGTTCTTGAGGGTGACTCCACCAACATTTTTCACTCATATCATTATGGCAAGGACAAGTGCAATCAACTTCCACATCTTGCACTAGTTCAAGGAGTCACAAACCCTCATGTTGGTAAGGCAAGGGACAAGGTAACCTAATGTTTTCATGGACATCATCTTGTGTGTGCATCACTCTATGTCTATGGATATTCTTGTTTGTTCCTTGTGGGACTAACCCATGTAGGCAAGTTGAAAGTGCAACTCACTCCAAAGGATTGCTCCAAATGATCTACATCAACATTGAGCATCCACATCTTCAACACCTACATGAAGTCAACATCGACAAAACCCAAGGTTAGTTCATCCCTCTAAAAGGGGATCTCACATCTAGGGGGAGCTTAACTCTAAGAATTGAGTCAAAGCAACTCTAATGGTGTGAACACATCAATGCATTATGTAAAAGTGGTAACCCCACTTGAGCTTAAACGATGAGTATGACCTATGATCAAATGTTTATCATTTGACTCCTAAGTCAATATACTCATATATAGATGACCTAGTCATCGCCAATTGTTTGATAGATGCTAGAATTGGTTGTGCATGCTTTGCCACATATTTCATTTGCTATCTTATTGTGTGAGCATGTTGGTGCATATTTTACTCATTCAAGGACATCCACTTGTTGTTTTGATTGTTTGGTTCTTTCTTCTTTTGGCCAAGTGGATGGACAAGAATGCCTAAGAACTTTCTCTAGCTATCTATGCTTTTCTCGTCTCAAACTCTATTCATGCTACATCACAAAATTTGATCAAGTCAGATTCGAACCACTCTGTGTGAGGAGCACTCGGAGTCCCCGATTCGTCATAGACTTAAACTTCCAAAACTTCTTTGTGATTCTCGGTCTGTCCGATTCCTCCATTTCGGTCCTACCGAGATCACCAAGTCGATCTAGGTTTTCAATCTCGGTGCAACCGATTTGAACGTTTCAGTCACATCGAGTTGTTGTAACTGAACACAGTTATGCATCTCGGTGCCACCGAGTTGTTCCACTCGGTCACACCGACAGGGTCGGGCTATATATAGACACGGGTAAAAATTTGGAAATTCCTCCGAACCCCTTTGCCCGCGCAATAAGCTCGCTCTGCCTCCAAGGTCTCCGGATCGTCTCCTTGTCGCCAGCCGCCTCCTGTCGCTGGTCTCAGCCGCCGTCAACGGAATTCAACCCCACCGTTGCCGCCGTAGCGAGTTCATCGCTGAACTAGGGTATGGACTCGATCACAGTGCTATCCTCGTCCGATTCCTAGCACATTGTGTTCTTATTGATTCTTGCCACGATTGAAACACTCCTATCTAGTCAATGCAATCCATTGATTAGATGAGATTTGAAAATTTAGGGTTAGGTTTCTGCCGAAACCATCTCGGACCCACCGAGTTGAAAAACTCGGTCCCACCGATTTGGCTTATGCCATTGCACTAGTAGCTCTCGGTCTGACCGAGAATTGCTAATCGGTGCGACCGATTTTAGGACTTTGTGAAAACCTAGCAGTCTCGGTTCGATCCTACCGAGTTCATCAGTTTAGGTTCCAAAACTGCTTCGGTATCACCGAGTTTGAAAATCGGTTGATCCGAAATACTTTCTGTGGAAAACTAAAACTGAATTTTTGAATCATTCTTTTGCAAAAATCTCTGCATTTTGTGATGCTCATCCACTCTGTCTCATCTATAAGTCTTCACAGGATCAGCAGTCAGTGTTTGCAGCATGATCAGAGGGCATGCAATCAATATGTTTGCATTTATTTGATGTGCCACAGAAATTCAAGGTCATGAGCCTTATAGTTGAAACCGTTAAGAGGACTGCAGCAGATCATAAGAGGAGTTGTGGATATGCCCCTCAGATTCAGGAGTTGATTAACTCAAAGATGGGCACAGGTAAATATCTATTGGATAGGGAACATTTTCCTCTCTATCCAGACTTTGAGGACAATAAGGTTGTCATGAATGAGGATGATCCATCATCAGTTCAAGCTCAAGAGAAGAAGGAGAAGGCAAGGAAGGAGAAGGCTGCCAAGATGCCAACTCAAGAGGAGGCATCTGAGTATTTCTTGAAGAACAAGCAGGAACAGCTTGGTTACTTGATAGCATCATCTCTGAGGATTGAGAAGGGATTGGCCACCCTCACTCAAAATCAGGAGAGCTTGGAGAGAATCATGGAACAAAAATTCTATGAACTAGATGTCAAGGTAACTGAGATTCAGTCAGTTGTGGAGCAGCTACAGGATGACATGCAGGAGAGGAAGGGCAAGACTACCACTAATGTCTTTGCCAGAGTGCCTAGAGCTCAGAGGTCAGCTGCAGTGCCAGTGCCAGACACCAGAGCCACATCATCTGCACTAGCTACAGCTCCAGTGCAACCAGCTCCAGCATCAACTCCAGCACCCTCTACATCAACTGAAGCTTTCGTCCAAGGAGCCATCTCTACACCACCAACTGAAGATCAAGCCTGAGAGTCGATCTAGCACTATGCATTTTCTATGAACTTTTTGGTAACTTGTTGCCAAAGGGGGAGAAAAATGTATAGATCATAGGCTTCGAGAGAGAGAGTGTTGCTTTTATTCTCTCTTGATTTGCTGGTTCAAACTTGTTTGCTTTTGATTGCTTGAGATACTATGCTGTTATTTGTGAGACATTGATGATCATGTGTTTGATCATAAGCTACACTTATGCATGTTTGATGATATTATCTTATCTATCCTATGTGATCATTCACTTTGCTTGGTGATGAGTGCATGTATTCAATCTTTATCATTTTGAGCGCTCCACCAAGATGTATGTGACATGGAAGAGTAACCCATGAGCCTAATTCCTTGTGCATTTGCAGTCCAAAGCAAATTTTAAACTATGCACAAATTTAGGGGGAGCTCTTGCTTATCACATACTTCTCAAAGCGACGATGTTTTTCAATCTTATTATCATTTGTCGAAGCTTTGATCTATATGTTGTCATCAATTACCAAAAAGGGGGAGATTGAAAGTGCAACTATCCCTAGGTGGTTTTGGTAATTCATAACAACATATAGCTCATTGAGCTAATGCTATTCCAAGACTATTATTTCAGGAAAGCTCAATGAATGGCATGGCATGGATGATGAAAGTGGATCCCTCAAAATACTAAGGACAACGGATTGGCTCAAGCTCAAAAGCTCAAGACTCTTCATTTTATATTTTAGTGATCCAAGATCACATTGAGTCTATAGGAAAAGCCAATACTATCAAGGAGGGATGAGGTGTTGCTTAATGAGCCTCTTGCTTCATGTGCTTAGTGATATGCTCCAAAACCCTCAGCTACTTTCTCACATCCACAAATGACCTAAACCCAAAGCCAAAATTGGTCACACCGATTCTTCCAACCCGGCACCACCAATTTCAAAAGTCATAGCCACTGCCACAAACCCTAGGCAAATAGGTCCTACCGATAGGGATCTCGGTCTCACCGAGATGGGATTGTAATCTCTCTGTTTCCCTTCGTAACGTCTCGGTCTAACCGAAGTGAGCGATCAGTCCCACCGAGATTGCAATGTAAACTCTCTGTTTCCCTTTTGTAACATTTCAGTCTCACAGAAAAGAGCAAATCGGTCCCACCGAGTTTACCTAACCAACTCTCTGGAAAGCTTATTATCAAAATCGGTCTCACCGAGTTTGTGTAATCGGTCTTACCGAGATTACGTTATGCCCTAACCCTAACCGAATCGGTCTCACCGAGTTGCATGTCAGTCCCACCGAAAATCACTAACGGTCACTAGGTTTACTAAATCGGTCCGACCGAGTCTGTTGAATCGGTCCCACCGAGTTTGGTAAACTGTGTGTAACAGTTAGTTTTTGTGTGGAGGCTATATATACCCCTCCACCTCCTCTTCATTCATGGAGAGAGCCATCAGACTAAACCTACACTTCCAACTTACCATTTCTGAGAGAGAACCACCTACTCATGTGTTGAGGCCAAGATATTCCATTCCTACCATATGAATCTTGATCTCTAGCCTTCCCCAAGTTGCTTTCCACTCAAATCTTCTTTCAACCAGATCCAAATCCTATGAGAGAGAGTTGAGTGTTGGGGAGACTATCATTTGAAGCACAAGAGCAAGGAGTTCATCATCAACGCACCATTTGTTACTTCTTGGAGAGTGGTGTCTCCTAGATTGGCTAGGTGTCACTTGGGAGCCTCCGACAAGATTGTGGAGTTGAACCAAGGAGTTTGTAAGGGCAAGGAGATCGCCTACTTCGTGAAGATCTACCGCTAGTGAGGCAAGTCCTTCGTGGGTGACGGCCATGGTGGGATAGACAAGATTGCTTCTTCGTGGACCCTTCGTGGGTGGAGCCCTCCATGGACTCGCGTAACCGTTACCCTTCGTGGGCTGAAGTCTCCATCAACGTGGGTGTACGATAGCACCACCTATCGGAACCACGCCAAAAACATCCGTGTCTCCAATTGCGTTTGAATCATCCAAACCCTTCCCTTTACTTTCTTGCAAGTTGCATGCTTTAATTTTCGCTGCCTATATACTCTCTGCATGCTTGCTTGAATAGTGTGATGATTGCTTGACTTGTCCTAAGATAGCTAAAATCTGTCAAACTCGAAAATTGGGAAAAGGTTAAGTTTTTAATTGGTCAAGTAGTCTAATCACCCCCCCTCTAGACATACTTCAAGGTCCTACACCCATGTAGGCCCAATAACCCCCCCCCCCCGGGGGGGGGGGGGTCCGGTAATCCCTCGGTACTCCGGTAAAATCCCGATTTCACCCGGAATGATTCCGATATCTAAATATAGGCTTCCAATATATCAATCTTTATGTCTCGACCATTTCGAGACTCCTTGTCATGTTCCCGGTATCATCCGGGACTCCGAACTCCTTCGGTACATCAAAACTCATAAACTCATAATATAACTATCATCGAAACCTTAAGCGTGCGGACCCTACGGGTTCGAGAATAATGTAGACATGACCGAGACACGTCTCCGGTCAATAACCAATAGCGGAACCTGGATGCTCATATTGGCTCCTACATATTCTACGAGATCTTTATCGGTCAAACCGCATAACAACATACGTTGTTCCCTTTGTCATCGGTATGTTACTTACCCGAGATTCGATCGTCGGTATCTCAATACCTAGCTCAATCTCGTTACCGGCAAGTCTCTTTACTCGTTCCGTAATACATCATCCCGTAACTTACTCATTAGTTACAATGTTTGCAAGGCTTATAGTGATGTGCATTACCGAGTGGGCCCAGAGATACCTCTCCGACAATCGGAGTGACAAATCCTAATCTCGAAATACGCCAACTCAACATGTACCTTCGGAGACACCTGTAGAGATCCTTTATAATCACCCAGTTATGTTGTGATGTTTGGTAGCACACAAAGTGTTCCTCCGGTAAACGGGAGTTGCATAATCTCATAGTCATAGGAACATGTATAAGTCATGAAGAAAGCAATAGCAACATACTAAGCGATCAAGTGCTAAGCTAACAGAATGGGTCAAGTCAATCACATCATTCTACTAATGATGTGATCTCGTTAATCAAATGACAACTCATGTCTATGGTTAGGAAACATAACCATCTTTGATTAATGAGCTAGTCAAGTAGAGGCATACTAGTGACATTAAGTTTGTCTATGTATTCACACATGTATTATGTTTCCGGTTAATACAATTCTAGCATGAATAATAAACATTTATCATGAAATAAGGAAATAAATAATAACTTTATTATTGCCTCTAGGGCATATTTCCTTCATTGACTTGGAGGCATACACAAGTGGGACACATCAAGACGATGAGAACGAGGATGTACAACAAGATGAACCTCGATGACCTCCTTCTCCACCTCCACGGGAGAACGTACACGCCAACAACAACGAAGAAAGACAAGAATAAGAACAAGACAATGAAGAGGATGTTCCACCCTGACCCAAACAAAAGCTATCACGAGTTCGAGCAAGAGTCTCAAGAGATCATCCCGTCGAAGAAATCTTTGATGACATTCAAACCAGGAGAATAACTCGCTCTAAACCTCGTTTGGCTAAATTTTGTGAACATTACTCATTCATTTCTAGCATTGAACCTATGAAGGTTGAAGATGCATTAGAAGATCCGGATTGGATAAATGCCATGCACGAAGAGCTACACAACTTTGAGAGGAACCAAGTGTGGACGTTGGTTTAGAAGCCCGATGAGAAGCACAATGTCATTGGAACCAAATGGGTATTTCAGAACAAGCAAGATGAAGATGGACAAGTTGTATGCAACAAGGCTCGTCTCGTTGCTCAAGGCTACACTCAAGTTGAAGGTATGGACTATGGTGAGACTTATGCCCCCATAGCTAGACTTGAGTTCATTCACATCTTACTTGCCTATGCCAATTATCATGACATTACCTTATATCAAATGGACATCAAAAGTGGTTTTCTCAATGCTGAAATTGAGGAGGAAGTTTATGTTAAACAACCTCCCAGCTTTGTTAATCCTAAGAAACCCAACCATGTTTACAAACTTCACAAAGCTCTTTATGGTCTTAAGCAAGCTCCTAGAGCTTGGCATAAATGCTTGACTAAGTTTCTTCTTGATAAAGGGTTTGAAATTGGTAAAACTAATACTACACTCTTTACCAAAAGGGTTAATGGAGAATTATTTGTGTGCCAAATTTATGTTGATGATATTATATTTGGATCAACTAACCCTCATTTTAGTGAGAAGTTTGGGAAGCTTATGTCGGAGAAGTTTGTGTTGGGGAACGTTGCAGAAAATTAAAATTTTTCCTACGGTTTCACCAAGATCCATCTATGAGTTCATCTAAGCAACGAGTCAAGGGAGAGAGTTTGCATCTACATACCACTTGTAGATCACGAGCGGAAGCTAGTCAAGGGGATGGTGATGATGGAGTCGTACTCGAACGTGATTCGGATCACCGATGTCCAAGTGCTGAACGGACAGCACCTCCGCGTTCAACACACGTACGGGACGGGAGACGTCTCCTCCTTCTTGATCTAGCAAGGGGGAAGGAGAGGTTGAGGAAGTCAGCTCCACCGGCAGCACGACGGCGTGGTGATGGTGGAGAAGCAGTACTCCGACAGGGCTTCGCCAAGCACACAACGGAGGAGGAGAGGTGTTGGGGAGGGGAGGGCTGCGCCTTGGAGGGTGGTTCGGCTGCCCTCCCCTCACCCCTCTATTTATAGGGAGAAGGGAGAAGGGGGCCGGCCCCTCTAGAACCCATCTAGAGGGGGGGCGGCGGCCAAGGGGAGAGGGGGAGAGGGTGGCTTGCCCCCCAAGCCAAGGGGGCGCCCCCTCTAGGGTTCCCCCCCTCAACCCTAGGCGCAAGGGCCCAAGGGAGGGGGTGCACCCAGCCCACCAGGGGCTGGCTCCCTGCCCCACGCAGCCCATGTGGTCCCCTGGGAGGGGTGGCCCCTTCCGGTGGCCCCGGTACAATACCGGTATGACCCCGAAACTTCCCGGTGCCAGTTTGACAACTTCCCATATATAAATCTTTACCTCCGGACCCTTCCGGATCTCCTCGTGACGTCCGGGATCCCATCCGGGACTCCGAACAACATTCGGTAGTCACATACTAGTCTTCCTAATAACCCTAGCGTCACCGAACCTTAAGTGTGTAGACCCTACGGGTTCGGGAGACATGCAGACATGACCGAGACGCTCTCAGGTCAATAACCAACAACGGGATCTGGATACCCATGATGGCTCCCACATGCTCCTCGATGTTGTCATCGGATGAACCACGATGTCGAGGATTCGATCAAACCCTGTATACAATTCCCTTTGTCAATCGGTACGTTACTTGCCCGAGACTCGATCGTCGGTATCCCAATACCTTGTTCAGTCTCGTTACCGGCAAGTCACTTTACTCGTACCGTAATGCATGATCCCGTGTCCAACACCTTGGTCACATTGAGCTCATTATGATGATGCATTACCGAGTGGGCCCAAAGATACCTCTCCGTCACACGGAGTGACAAATCCCAGTCTCGATCCGTGTCAACCCAACAGATACTTTTGGAGATACCTGTAATGCACCTTTATAGTCACCCAGTTACGTTGTGACGTTTGATACACCCAAGGCACTCTTACGGCATCTGGGAGTTACACGATCTCATGGTCGAAGGAAGAGATACTTGACATTGGCCAAGCTCTAGCAAAACGAACTACACGATCTTTTATGCTATGCTTAGGATTGGGTCTTGTCCATCACATCATTCTCCTAATGATGTGATCCCGTTATCAACGACATCCAATGTCCATAGTCAAGAAACCATGACTATCTGTTGATCACAACGAGCTAGTCAACTAGAGGCTTACAAGGGACATATTGTGGTCTAAGTATTCACACGTGTATTACGATTTCCGGATAATACAGTTATAGCATGAATAAAAGACATTTATCATGAACATTGAAATATAATAATACTTTTATTATTGCCTCTAGGGCATATTTCCAACAGTCTCCCACTTGCACTAGAGTCACCAATCTAGTTACATTGTGATGAATTGAACACCCATAGAGTTCTGGTGTTGATCATGTTTTGCACGCGAGAGAGGTTTAGTCAGCGGATCTGCGACATTCAGATCCCTGTGTACTTTGAGAATCTCTATGTCTCCATCTTGAACATTTTCACGGATGGAGTTGAAACGACGCTTGATGTGCCTGGTCTTCTTGTGAAACCTGGGCTCCTTGGCGAGGGCAATAGCTCCAGTGTTGTCATAGAAGAGTTTGATCGGCCCCGACGCATTGGGTATGACTCCTAGGTCGGTGATGAACTCCTTCACCCTAATCGCTTCATGCGCTGCCTCCAAGGCTGCCATGTACTCCGCTTCACACGTAGATCCCGCCACGACGCTCTGCTTGCAGTTGCACCAGCTTACTGCTCCACCATTCAACATATACACGTATCCGGTTTGTGACTTAGAGTCATCCAGATCTGAGTCGAAGCTAGCGTTGACGTAACCCTTTACGACGAGCTCTTCGCCTCCTCCATAAACGAGAAACATGTCCTTCGTCCTTTTCAGGTACTTCAGGATATTCTTGACCGCTGTCCAGTGTTCCTTGCCGGGATTACTTTGGTATCTTGCCACCAAACTTACGGCAAGGTTTACATCGGGTCTGGTACACAGCATGGCATACATAATAGATCCTATGGCTGAAGCATAGGGGATGACACTCATCTCTTCTTTATCTTTTGCCGTGGTCGGTGACTGAGCCGAGCTCAGTCTCACACCTTGTAACATAGGCAAGAACCCCTTCTTGGACTGATCCATTTTGAACCTCTTCAAAATCTTATCAAGGTATGTGCTTTGTGAAAGACCTATGAGGCGTCTCGATCTATCTCTATAGATCTTGATGCCTAATATATAAGCAGCTTCTCCAAGGTCCTTCATTGAAAAACACTTGTTTAAGTAGGCCTTAATGCTGTCCAGGAGTTTCGTATCATTTCCCATCAAGAGTATGTCATCTACATATAATATGAGAAATGCTACAGAGCTCCCACTCACTTTCTTGTAAACGCAGGCTTCTCCATAAGTCTGCACAAACCCAAACGCTTTGATCATCTCATCAAAGCGAATGTTCCAACTCCGAGATGCTTGCACCAGTCCATAAATGGATCGCTGGAGCTTGCATACTTTGTTAGCGTTCCGAGGATCGACAAAACCTTCCAGCTGCATCATATACAGCTCTTCCTTAAGATGTCCGTTAAGGAATGCCGTTTTGACGTCCATCTGCCATATCTCATAATCATAGTATGCGGCAATTGCTAACATGATTCGGACGGACTTCAGCTTCGCTACGGGAGAGAAAATCTCGTCGTAGTCAATCCCTTGAACTTGTCGATAACCCTTAGCGACAAGTCGAGCCTTATAGATGGTAACATTACCATCCGCGTCCGTCTTCTTCTTAAAAATCCATTTGTTTTCTATCGCTCGCCGATCATCGGGCAAGTCTGTCAAAGTCCATACTTTGTTTTCACACATGGATTCTATCTCGGATTTCATGGCTTCAAGCCATTTGTTGGAATCCGGGCCCGCCATCGCTTCTTCATAGTTCGAAGGTTCATTGTTGTCTAACAACATGATTTCCAGGACAGGGTTGCCGTACCACTCTGGTGCGGAACGTGTCCTTGTGGACCTACGAAGTTCAGTAGCAAGTTGATCCGAAGTACCTTGATCATCATCATTGGTTTCCTCTTCAGTTGGTGTGGGCATCACAGGAACATTTTCCTGAGCTGCACCACTTTCCCGTTCGAGAGGTAGTACTTCATCGAGTTCTACTTTCCTCCCACTTACTTCTTTCGAGAGAAACTCTTTTTCCAGAAAGCATCCGTTCTTGGCAACAAAGATTTTGCCCTCGGATCTTAAGTAGAAGGTATACCCGACAGTTTCCTTAGGGTATCCTATGAAGACGCATTTTTCCGACTTGGGTTCGAGCTTTTCAGGTTGAAGTTTCTTGACATAAGCATCGCATCCCCAAACTTTTAGAAACGACAGCTTAGGTTTCTTTCCAAACCATAATTCATACGGTGTTGTCTCAACGGATTTAGACGGTGCCCTATTTAAAGTGAATGTAGCTGTCTCTAGAGCGTATCCCCAAAATGATAGCGGTAAATCGGTAAGAGACATCATAGACCGCACCATATCCAATAGAGTGCGATTACGACGTTCGGACACCGTTTCGCTGAGGTGTTCCAGGCGGCGTGAGTTGTGAAACGATTCCATATTTCCTTAAGTGTGTACCAAATTCGTGACTTAAGTATTCTCCTCCACGATCTGATCGTAAGAATTGTATCTTTCGGTCACGTTGATTCTCTACCTCATTCTGAAATTCTTTGAACTTTTCAAAGGTCTCAGACTTGTGTTTCATTAAGTAGACATACCCATATCTACTTAAGTCATCAGTGAGAGTGAGAACATAACGATATCCTCCGCGAGCCTCAACGCTCATTGGACCGCACACATCGGTATGTATGATTTCCAACAAGTTGGTTGCTCGCTCCATTGTTCCGGAGAACGGAGTCTTGGTCATTTTTCCCAAAAGGCATGGTTCGCATGTGTCAAACGATTCATAATCAAGAGACTCCAAAAGTCCATCAGCATGGAGCTTCTTCATGCGCTTGACACCAATGTGACCAAGGCGGCAGTGCCACAAGTATGTGGGACTATCGTTATCAACTTTACATCTTTTGGCATCTACACTATGAACATGTGTAATATTACGCTCGAGATTCGTTAAGAATAAACCATTGACCATCGGAGCATTACCATAAAACATATCTCTCATATAAATCGAACAACCATTATTCTCAGACTTAAATGAGTAGCCATCTCGTATTAAACGAGATCCAGATACAATGTTCATGCTCAAACATGGCACTAAATAACAATTATTAAGGTTCAAAACTAATCCCGTAGGTAAATGTAGAGGCAGCGTGCCGACGCCGATCACATCGACTCTGGAACCATTCCCGACGCGCATAGTCACCTCGTCCTTCGCCAGTCTCCGTTTATTCTGCAGCTCCTGCTGTGAGTTACAAATATGAGCAACGGCACCAGTATCAAATACCCAGGAGTTACTACGAGTACTGGTAAGGTACACATCAATCACATGTATATCAAATATACCTTTGGTGTTGCCGGCCTTCTTATCCGCTAAGTATTTGGGGCAGTTCCGCTTCCAGTGACCCTTCCCCTTGCAATAAAAGCACTCAGTCTCAGGCTTGGGTCCATTCTTTGACTTCTTCCCGGTAACTGGCTTACCAGGCGCGGCAACCTCCTTGCCGTCCTTCTTGAAGTTCTTCTTACCCTTGCCCCTCTTGAACTTAGTGGTCTTATTGACCATCAACACTTGATGTTCTTTCTTGATTTCAGCCTCTGCTGACTTCAGCATCGAGAACACTTCAGGAATGGTCTTTTCCATCCCCTGCATGTTGTAGTTCATCACAAAGCTCTTGTAGCTTGGTGGGAGCGACTGGAGGATTCTGTCAATGACCGCGTCATCTGGGAGGTTTATGTTCAGCTGGGTCATACGGTTGTGCAACCCAGACATCTTCAGGATGTGCTCACTGACAGAACTGTTTTCCTCCATCTTACAACTGTAGAACTTGTCAGAGACATCATATCTCTCGACCCGGGCATGAGCTTGGAAAACTAGTTTCAGCTCTTCGAACATCTCATATGCTCCGTGGTGCTCAAAACGCTTTTGGAGCCCCGGTTCTAAGCTGTAAAGCATGCCGCACTGAACGAGGGAGTAATCATCAGCACGAGACTGCCAAGCATTCATAATGTCTTGGTTCTCTGGGACGGGAGCGTCACCTAGCGGTCCTTCTAGGACATATTGTTTCCTGGCAGCTATGAGGATGATCCTCAGGTTCCAGACCCAGTACGTATAGTTGCTGCCATCATCTTTCAGCTTGGTTTTCTCTAGGAACGCGTTGAAGTTCATGTTGACATTAGCGTTGGCCATTGATCTACAAGACATATTTGCAAAGGTTTTAGACTAAGTTCATGATAATAAAGTTCTAATCAAATTATGAACTCCCACTCAGATTAGACATCCCTTTAGTCATCTAAGTGTTACACGATCCGAGTTGACTAGGCCGTGTCCGATCATCACGTGAGATGGACTAGTCATCGTCGGTGAACATTCTCATGTTGATCGTATCTTCCATACGACTCGTGTTCGACCTTTCGGTCTCCGTGTTCCGAGGCCATGTCTGCACATGCTAGGCTCGTCAAGTTAACCCTAAGTGTTTTCGCTGTGTAAAACTGTCTTACACCCGTTGTATGTGAACGTAAGAATCCATCACACCCGATCATCACGTGGTGCTTAGAAGCGACGAACTGTAGCAACGGTGCACAGTTAGGGGAGAACACTTCTTGAAATTTTTGTAAGGGATCATCTTATTTACTACCGTCGTCCTAAGTAAACAAGATGCATAAACATAATAAACATCACATGCAATTATATAGTTGTGACATGATATGGCCAATATCATATAGCTCCATTGATCTTCATCTTCGGGGCTCCATGATCATCTTGTCACCGGCTTGACACCATGATCTCCATCATCATGATCTCCATCATCGTGTCTTCATGAAGTTGTCACGCCAACGACTACTTCTACTTCTATGTCTAACGCGTTTAGCAATAAAGTAAAGTGAGTTACATGGCGTTCTTCAATGACACGCAGGTCATACAAAAAATAAAGACAACTCCTATGGCTCCTGCCGGTTGTCATACTCATCGACATGCAAGTCGTGAATCCTATTACAAAGAACATGATCTCATACATCACAATTCATCATTCATCACAACTTCTGGCCATATCACATCACATGATCAATCGCTGCAAAAACAAGTTAGACGTCCTCTAATTGTTGTTGCATCTTTTACGTGGCTGCAATTGGGTTCTAGCAAGAACGTTTTCTTACCTCCGAATAACCACAACGTGATTTTGTCAACTTCTATTTACCCTTCATAAGGGCCCTTTTCATCGAATCCACTCCAACTAAAGTGGGAGAGACAGACACCCGCCAGCCACCTTATGCAACTAGTGCATGTCAGTCGGTGGAACCGGTCTCACGTAAGCGTACGTGTAAGGTTGGTCCGGGCCACTTCATCCCACAATACCGCCGAAGCAAGAAAAGACTAGTAGAGGCAAGTAAGATGACAAAATCCACGCCCACAACAAAATTGTGTTCTACTCGTGCAAAGAGAACTACGCATAGACCTAGCTCATGATGCCACTGTTGGGGAACGTTGCAGAAAATTAAAAATTTTCCTACGGTTTCACCAAGATCCATCTATGAGTTCATCTAAGCAACGAGTCAAGGGAGAGAGTTTGCATCTACATACCACTTGTAGATCACGAGCGGAAGCTAGTCAAGGGGATGGTGATGATGGAGTCGTACTCGAACGTGATTCGGATCACCGATGTCCAAGTGCTGAACGGACAGCACCTCCGCGTTCAACACACGTATGGGACGGGAGACGTCTCCTCCTTCTTGATCCAGCAAGGGGGAAGGAGAGGTTGAGGAAGTCAGCTCCACCGGCAGCACGACGGCGTGGTGATGTTGGAGAAGCAGTACTCCGACAGGGCTTCGCCAAGCACACAACGGAGGAGGAGAGGTGTTGGGGATGGGAGGGCTGCGCCTTGGAGGGTGGTTCGGCTGCCCTCCCCTCACCCCTCTATTTATAAGGAGAAGGGAGAAGGGGGCCGGCCCCTCTAGAACCCATCTAGAGGGGGGCGGCGGCCAAGGGGAGAGGGGGAGAGGGTGGCTTGCCCCCCAAGCCAAGGGGGCGCCCCCTCTAGGGTTCCCCCCCTCAACCCTAGGCGCAAGGGCCCAAGGGAGGGGGTGCGCCCAGCCCACCAGGGGCTGGCTCCCTGCCCCACGCAGCCCATGTGGTCCCCCGGGAGGGGTGGCCCCTTCCGGTGGACCCCCGGAACCCTTCCGGTGGCCCCAGTACAATACCGGTATGACCCCGAAACTTCCCGATGCCAGTTTGACAACTTCCCATATATAAATCTTTACCTCCGGACCCTTCCGGAGCTCCTCGTGACGTCCGGGATCCCATCCGGGACTCCGAACAACATTCGGTAGTCACATACTAGTCTTCCTAATAACCCTAGCGTCACCGAACCTTAAGTGTGTAGACCCTACGGGTTCGGGAGACATGCAGACATGACCGAGACGCTCTCAGGTCAATAACCAACAGCGGGATCTGGATACCCATGATGGCTCCCACATGCTCCTCGATGTTGTCATCGGATGAACCACGATGTCGAGGATTCGATCAAACCCTGTATACAATTCCCTTTGTCAATCGGTACATTACTTGCCCGAGACTCGATCGTCGGTATCCCAATACCTTGTTCAGTCTCGTTACCGGCAAGTCACTTTACTCGTACCGTAATGCATGATCCCGTGTCCAACACCTTGGTCACATTGAGCTCATTATGATGATGCATTACCGAGTGGGCCCAGAGATACCTCTCCGTCACACGGAGTGACAAATCCCAGTCTCGATCCGTGTCAACCCAACAGGTACTTTCGGAGATACCTGTAATGCACCTTTATAGTCACCCGGTTACGTTGTGACGTTTGATACACCCAAGGCACTCTTACGGCATCCGGGAGTTACACGATCTCATGGTCGAAGGAAGAGATACTTGACATTGGCCAAGCTCTAGCAAAACGAACTACACGATCTTTTATGCTATGCTTAGGATTGGGTCTTGTCCATCACATCATTCTCCTAATGATGTGATCCCGTTATCAACGACATCCAATGTCCATAGTCAGGAAACCATGACTATCTGTTGATCACAACGAGCTAGTCAACTAGAGGCTTACCAGGGACATATTGTGGTCTAAGTATTCACACGTGTATTACGATTTCCGGATAATACAGTTATAGCATGAATAAAAGACATTTATCATGAACATTGAAATATAATAATACTTTTATTATTGCCTCTAGGGCATATTTCCAACAGTTTGAGATGTCTATGATGAGTGAACTCAAGTTCTTTCTTGGTTTGCAAATCAAGGAAAATAAGGAGGGAACCTTTATCTCTCAAACGAAGTATACCAAGGACTTATTCAAGAAGTTCAACATGCAAGAATGCAAAGGTATGAATACCCCCATGCTTGCTAGTGGACATCTTGACTTGACAAAGGATGGCGAACCGGTTGACCAAAAGGTCTACCGCTCTATGATTGGTTCATTGTTATATCTATGTGCCTCCCGTCCCGATATCATGCTAAGTGTGTGCATGTGTGCACGATATCAAGCAGCCCCCAAAGAGTGTCATATTAAGGCTGTGAAAAGGGTAGTGAGATACTTAATACATACACCAAATTTTGGCATTTGGTATCCTAAGAGGTCTTCTTTTGATCTTGTTGGCTACTCAAATTCAGACTATGCCGGAGACAAGTTGATAGAAAGTCCACTTCGGGTACTTGTCAATTTCTTGGTAGATCTCTTGTGCCTTGGTCCTCCAAGAAACAAAACTCCGTATCCTTATCCACCGCCGAAGCGGAATACATTGCCGCTGGTTCATGTTGTGCTCAATTACTTTGGATGACCCAAACTCTTAAAGATTATGGGATATATGTGAAACATGTTCCATTGCTTTGCAACAATGAAAGTGCTATTAAGATTGCTCATAATCCCGTGCAACATTCTCGAACTAAGAATATTGAAGTTCGTCATCATTTCATTTGAGATGATGTTGCTAAGGGAGATATCAACCTTAAGCATGTTCATACCGACAAGAAATTGGCAGATATGTTCACTAAACCACTTGAGGAGAAAGTGTTTTGCGGGTTGAGAGGTGAATTGAACACCATTGATGCCTCAAATTTGGAGTAGAAACTCCATGTGGATACATGCAAGGCATGAGCCTTACTATGACTAATCCTTGACCATTCTCTTATGATGAAGATCATATGTCTTGGATACTCTTGTGCTCTTGCATGCTATCTAACCCTTGTAGGTACTTGGATAAGCCCAACTCTATGAGATTGCAACTCAATCACATTTTAAGCAATCTCAACATCTCCAAGTCTCTACAAAATGGCGGATGAATACAAGGAAGCACAAATCCATTCAATATATCCTTTGAAAAATTCCAAATATCAAATTTTATGATTGTCACTTTGGATACACAAGTGCTCTTCCTTGCAAGACTAACCCATGTAGGAAGATGAACTTCAACTACAAGGGGTGCTCCCATTTCTTGATGATCTACTTCAACTTGAGCACCTTACACAAGTTCAACTACATGACCAAGTTCATCACCACCACCCAAGGTATGTCATTCCATCTTAGAGAAGCTTAACCCCAAGACATGGGTCTAAGCAACTCAATAAGATGAGAATACATCAAAATGCTTAAACAAAAAATGGCAACCCCATTTTGAGATTAAACGATGAGTATGACCTATGATCAAGTGTCTTCACTTGACTCCTAAGTCAATATACTCTAACATAGGTGACTTTGTCGCCGACCAATTCTAGATGAAGTTCTCTGTTGTTTCTTTGTGCCCTTGCATTTGTCTCATGCATGCTAGTTCCCCTTTCAAAAAGAAAACTTCATCCAGATTTCTCCTTTTTTATCTATTATTTTCTGCATTTCCCTACATCCAATTCATTACAAATCATTCAGTTAATTCCTTTCATATCCTTGTGAGATCTTACTTGCCTAGTGAGCTGAGGTGACAAGAAGTTACTCTCTGAGTTGAAGTCGGTCTCATCGAATTGATTTCTTCGGCTGAACCGAATCAACTCGATGCCACCGATTGCAACCACATGGTGCTACCGATTTCAGTCTTGAGACAAAATCTGTGTCACTAGCATTCTGCATATTTGTCCCAGCTCCACTCTTTGAAACTTGTCCTCTACCAGCATCAATATTACACGTGGATTTGTAATGTGACTCTAGGACCAAACCTACTTGACACATGCTCCAGAAGTCCCTTCTTGGAAACTAATGTCAAAGGGGGAGAGAGAGAGAGCACATCAAAGCTTATCACATAAGAGAGAATGCACTCATAAAAGCTTCTCCTGATGCTCTTATTCTTAAGAGGAGAGTTGTCTCATGTCTTCAAGAGGGGAAAGACATGATAGTATATGTTATGACCTTAACTTGTATTACCTTATCTTGCTCTGGTTATTTTCTTGCTTGCTCTGATTTTCTGCTACCCTATCTACTCCCATTATCCCATGTCAGATTCAGGGGGAGAAAGACATCTAAGGGAAGAAAACCTTTGGAATTCATTGCATATCTTTATTCTTGGGGACATGTCAATATCCAAATAGAGTACCTAGTAGTCACACTCTACATGTCATCCTAGTCTTGGTATTCTTGTGCTCTTTAGTTCTTACTCTGTCTAGTAGATGTTCTTGTGTTATCTAACCCTGTTTACCTAGGTACATCTTCTTCAAAGCTAGCTCAAGACCACAAGGTAAGTATATGCATCACACTCATGTGCATGAAGATCTCTTGTTGTGGTACATATTGTTTGCAAGAGAGATTCATAAACATGAAGGTATATTTCCAGCACCTATATCATTTGCTCTGATGCATATAGCCAAGACACATGTAACTCATTGCTTGCTCTGACATGTTTATGCATTCTCATATTCTTATGATCTATCATCACGTGATTGCATACATGTAGGGGGAGCTAATGCATGTTGCATGTCCTTCCAAAGCTTTACTTGCTATTTTCTTATATTTTACCTAAAGCTTTGATGTATGTTGTCATCAATTACCAAAAAGGGGGAGATTGAAAGCACAAGTGCTCCCTGGGTGATTTTGGTAATTCATGACAACATATCTCTTGTTGGACTAATACCTCTACCTAGTATATTTCAGATAAGTTCAACATTGGAGTGGCATGGACATGGATAAGAGAATGTGGAACCCCTTCAAGATGCTAAGGAAAAATATTGGCAGAAGCTCAAGACTCTACATTTTCCATTTTAGTGATCCAGGATCACATTGAGTCCATAGGAAAGCCAATACTATAAAAAGGGGATGAGGTGTTTCTTAATGACTTGCTTGCTCAAAGTGCATAGTGATACGCTCCAAAACCCTCAGCCACTTTCTCACATCCACATATGTCCTAAACCTAAATGTCAAACTCGGCCCCACCGATTTGATCTATCCGGCGCCACCGAGTATCATCTTACTCAGCCACTACCAAACCCTAGGCACTCCGGTCTCACCGATGGGATCTCGGTCTCACCGAGATGGGCTTGCAAATTCTCTGTGATCTATTGCAACAATATCGATCCCACCGAGTTTGTGCAGCCGGTCCCACCGAGTTTGCTTGACCAATCCTCTGTTTGCTTATTACCAAAATCGGTCTCACTGAGTTTGAGTAATCGGTCAAACCAAACTTCCAACTTTGGTTGAATTGAATTGTGTATGCTGCAAATTGTGTTAATCTACCACCTCAACTTGAAAAACTTAAAAACTTCCAACTTTGTACGTTGAGGGTCTGATCGCCCCCCTCTAGACACCTCTTCTCGATCCTTTCACCACTAGTAGAAAAAGGAACTTATGTGAGACACATTAGTCCCGGTTCAATTTTAGCCCGGTACTAATGGTACCATTAGTACCGGTTCGAACGGCTATGCATTAGTGCCGGTTCATGTTGAACCTTTAGTACCGGTTCGTGCCATGAACCGGTACTAAAGGGGTGGTGGCAGGCTGGCGTCAGGCCGGGGCCCCATGAGCCCCTTTAGTCACGGTTCGTGGCACAAACCGGTACTAAAGGGCCAACCTTTAGTACCGGTTCATGCCATGAACCGACACTAAAGGGGTCTAACCAATAGTCCCGGTTGGAGGCACAAACCGGGACTATAGGGCAATTTTCAAACTTGGAAAAATCATAACTAAATCATCCTAATTCAGAAAAATACATATAATATATCAAAATTTGCAGAACAAAATTCCAAAGGGAAAATAGAGTTTTTGGATGTTTTAGACATTTTTTAGACGTTTTTAGGGTTTAGTGCTAGGGTTTAGATTTCAGAGTTTAGGGTTAGGTTTTATGGTTTAAACCCTTAGTTTTTACTGTTTAGCATAGAGTTTTCAACATTTTAAGTCCCGGGTTTAGGGTTTAGGACAATTTTTGAAATGACAAAATTGTAAAAGGAAAAAAGGATATGCTCTAATTTATGTTTTCTTGAATTTTGGTTAAATCTGGTCAAACCGGTCAGACAACTTATTCAAGAAATATAGAGTGTTACTAAATAATTATGCAATAATATTAGTGCTACTAAATAAGTATCTTAGTTTTTTTTTAATTTTGGTCAAATCTGGTCAAACTGTGGTCAAACTATGGTCAAACTACTTATTCAAGAAATATTAGTGTTACTACATAATTATTGTTTTTTAGAATAATAGTTTCAAACTCAAACAGTGAAACGTGTGACTTAATGCTCAAGCTAAACTTCTGAGGGTTAATAGGATTGACATCTTACTATTGTCAGGAAAACAACAAGTGCAGACTTGGAAACGAGGGAGAATAGAACCCGGAAGTTAAGCGTGCTCAGGCTGGAGTAGTGAGAGGATGGGTGACCGGCCGGGAAGTTAGACGATTTGGAATGAGTGATCCACACTTGAGCAGTTAAGAGGGGTGATTAGAGACTAAATCATCAAATAATTTAGACAATTAAAAAAACATTTTTTTCCAAAATTTTCAAAAAAATAAACCTTTAGTACCGGTTGGTTTTACCAACCGGTACTAAAGGTCCCCCATACCACGACGCGAGCTCACGCCACGTGGTGGGCCTTTAGTGGCGGTTCGTGCTGAACCAATACTAAAGGGGGGGGGGCTTTAGTCTCCACCCTTTAGTGTCGGTTGCAGAACCGGCACTAAAGGCCCTTATGAACTGGTAATAAAGCTCCGTTTTCTACTAGTACACCAGCACACCCAAGAAGGCCTACCAGCTTGCCACAATGCTTCACGAACTTCTGCACTCGCAATGAAACAAGGGCATAATAAGTATCAAATTTATGATTGCAAGTGAACAAGATGCATCTGTTCCGAGGAGGTTGAAATTGTACCTTCATCGTCGCCCTCAATTTGTTCTCAGATTGTACGCTCCCGGGGTATCACCTAGTGCACCTGAGGCTTCAAAGATGCATCTGTTCAGCTCACTAGACTGTAAAGGCATAAGTCAGTCACGATGATGAATAAAATAATTTAAATACAATCGTCAGTTCAAACTTACCACTCTGTTGATGAGGGGTGAAAACTCCCTAAATCAACTATGCATGTTTCTGATGCCGGTCTGGTAGGCCTCTTCCTCGGGGTCATCCCTCTCCAGCTCCGCAATGTCTTCTGCCATCCACCGAGGCCTAAGACAAAGATGGTGCTTATGGCCATCATCGTACCACCTCATGTGTTGGCCCTCGTAAGCATTCCAGTCAGTCACTCTCCTCTCCCCATCTTTACGGAACTTCCGTCGGTTCCACTCTGTCACATGAGTTTTATGCTCCTCTTCCCAGTCTGTGATCGACTGATTCTTCTGTTGGCTCAGCCTGCAAGGCATAAGCAACAAGAAACATCGTAATAAACTCGAATGCAATGAAATCATGGGCACGAAGAACATGTGCGCTCACAAGTGGAGCGTGTGGCCGCCGGTATCGCTCGACGGGCCTGGTGGGACATGTTGATGCATCCCAAACTGCACGGCCACGCGGTGTGGCAAGTGCCACTCGACGGCGTACACACAGATCATTGGCACGATGCACCGCCAAAGACCATGGTCTGCATAGCACATCACGTTCAGATCGAAGTCTCACTCTCGGTCATGATATGGCCACCAGTTTAACATATACATTGGTAAGTTCCCACTCTCGGTCAAAAGTGGAATCAAAGAGAAAGGTGGTGAGAGAGTTCATATACCTGCGTAATCGTCAAAGCGTCCATCTCGTTGGTGTAGGTCTTGTACGAAGCCTTGTTTAGGCCCATGTAGAGTTTGACAACGTCCCACTCGTAAGCTACGGTGGGGTGTCGAGTAGCGTCGCCGTCTTCGCTATAGGAATCCCATGGGCGTCTTTGCAGCTTCCCCGGACGCCCCACCGGCAGCCGCTCCCACATCCAAATGGAGAGGGCCCATACAAAGCCACCCATATTGGACTTGTCTCCCATCCTCTGGGTTGCATTGTCAAGCTGCAAAACATCAAATGAGGATCAGATATAACAAAATGCCATGGACATACTTTCGTAGGTAGTCAATGAGATACTCTCTTACCGAACGGTATAGGTAGGCGAGAGATGCGGTCCCCCAACTGTACCCTGCATCCCAGTCGGCTAGGAAGAACAGATACGACCAGTTGGCAGAGTTCCCGGAGCTGTATGGAAACACGACCTCCGTGAGAAGATACCACAGGTAGGCCCTCGCGCACTCCACAGTCGCCTCATCGGCGTCTTCGGGGCATGTCTTCCGGTGCTCCGAGAGCCAGGGCAACGGTACACCGGATGTATGGTTACCCTTAGCACCGGGGCAGTCACCGATGAGGGTGGTAACCGTTTGCTGCCAGTTGGTCCTCTCCACTCGCCCGTTGAGTGCTTGACCATCGATCGGCATGGCTGTAATCATCGCCCAATCCTCTAGGGTCACCGTCATCTCCCCACATGGGAGATGGAAAGAATGGGTCTCCGGTCGCCACCGGTCAATCAAAGCTGTCAGAGCTGCATGGACAAGCGTCGGCGGCTGACGCTTGAACTGCAACACGAAACCCAACAGGCGGGCTCTCTTGAAGTACGTCGCATAGCGCTCGTCGTAGTCCAGATTCTCGATAACCCCGTGACCGCTCATGCGCAGTGGCTGGAGCATCTGTCAAAAAGTGGACTGCAAAAGTTAGGAACTTATTTTCATCAATCCGAAAACTTTGATCAATATTTCCTTCATATTACTTACCACTCCGTTCTCTATGAAACGGGCACAATGACCCTTGTCGAATGCGTAGTCAAGCATGGAGTACCGTGAGCCGATAATATCCGTAAGAGGTGCCCGCCTTAATAAAATTTCATAAACAAAAGCATCATAAGCATAAGCATACATAAACAAAAAATGAAATTTTTTGGTTAAATGAACTAGGGTCCATCTTAAGCATATTTCTCCAACAACATCTACTACACATGATGGATCACATCATATCAACATGCATCATATCATCAATTTTTTTAATAATTTTTTTTGAAATAGAGTTCATCTTGAATGTATTTTCTCCAAACAACATCTTCATATCATCGTATCAACATGCATCATAAAACAAAACAAGTCCTCCCACATGCATTACATCATACTTTTTTTAACAAAAAAAATTATAAACTAGGGTTCATCTTCACACTAACATATGAACTATTGATTAGAGTTCATATTCAATACCACTAGTTACTAAAGAACTAAGAATTAGAACTATAATCAAGCTAAAACAATCCTGGGTGAAAAAAATCCAATCTAAGTTCAAAAAGATGAGGAATTTCAAGCAAATAATGGGTCGAATCGGAAGCAAGTTTGCGAAAACACTTGGAGGGATTGGAGGAGCTTGTGTTTCTCCCCTCGGGGCCATCTCGATCCGCAAAAACGATGAAGAAACGGTGAAGATCCGAGGGGAGAGTGGAGGAGATGAGAGAGGGGCATAGGGGGAAAAGAAGAACTGTTGGGGGGAGGGGGAGGGGTGGGTGGGGAGATGGGCAGGGGCAGGGTCGGGCGAAATAACTGCTCGCACCCTACCGCCAGGGACTGTGGTGGTAGGGTGCGCGGAGGGGGACGGCATCCGTCTCTACTAGCTGACATGGACAAGTACCTTACCGCCAGGGACCCTGGCGGTAGGCTGTCTAACCCTACCGCCAGCACCCCTGACGGTAAGGAAAAGAGTCAAATTCCAAAATTATTTCCAACCGGGGTCAGATGCTGAATTGGCATGCGAAAAGGGTCAAAACACGATGCGTCCAGAGCTGTGCGTGAGTGCCGGTGGCTGGTGAGTGTGTGCAGTGCAGTGCTGTGTCAGAGAGATGAGTTGATGGATCGATTGACTGTGATGGATTGTCAGCGATGGTGGGTGGAGATTTTAATTTCAACGAGGAGATGATTGAGTGGGGTGTGTTTGTGCGCGACCCAGAGACAGAGAGGTAGGCTAGCTGATCGTGCGTTGCGTTGTTTCTCACTGTGCACAGAGGAATAATTCCAGATCCATTTTTTTCAGATCTACTCGAGACAGATAGCTCATGGAACAAGCGCGAGCCCATGGCGGCCGGGTGGGCAGGTGGGTGGAATCCCATGTCTTGGTACCATGACAGACACCAGTGTCGTTCTTCAACCTAAATGTGTTCTTCTTCTCTGAATCAAGAATATATGACCCTGAATCCACCGTGCAGCACCCTCCTGGCAAAATAAATAAATGACACATGCCCAGGAAAAAGGGAAGAATATAATTCGATCAGCAGACATTTTTCTAGCCCAAACTTCTGCATCCATTCACAAGGTCCGGGTCCATCCATGAAATCGCTCCCCTCTCGCCGCCGGTGGCAAGGGCCTCGGACGTTTCAAATAACGTGATTCCTGACCTGCATCATCATCCAACAAAATCATTGCAAACATGGAAGAGCGACGGACTTAGCCTAAAGCATCTGAAACCGAAAGCCATTTCGATAGCAAGAGTAGGTACGTCTAATTTGCGGACAATTGATTTGGACGAGCAATTTATGTTCCCGCCAACACTACCAAAAAGCAGGTAACGGCAGTTGCTTAAAAAGGCAGGCACATACTAGTATTGGGGCTGTTTGGATTGTGACTATCTTTGCCATATATTGCCACATGGTTTTTCTCACACTTGCCACACTTGCCTTAGTTGAGTTGCTCAAATTGTTAGCCACACTTTGGCTTGCTTAAGGAAATCTTGCCACACTTTTTGTGTCTATCACATTTGGGGCTCACTGCTCATAAAAAAATCCTTGCCTTAGATGTGTCTAGAACCAAACACCTACCTAACTTGGTCAAACTTGCCTAATGTTAGGTGTGGCAAAGTGTGGCAAGGTGTGGCTAGGAACCAAACAGCCCCTTACTCCTCGACAGAAACAGAACTGACGGCTGAACACTATACATCACATTTATCCACATAAGGCCATAAACAGCCTGGGAAAGAATAACTCACATGCCTGGAGCGGTAGAAGCTTCAGGTCTCCAAGCAGACAACTTTCAGGAGGAGGACGTCCGGCCAGGCTAGTTTGTCTCAGGGCAGCAACAAACAACCCCTTGACCCATTGCATAAATATGCCTAAACTTCCTAGTTCCAAGCATAAAAGGTATTCCTGGATTGCCATCTTTGCTTACTTCTAGTGTTGTTAACTGGTAGACAATGAACGGAAGGCTGGAGAGAACCACAGATAAACACATATGATGTCTGAACAGGTAATGGCAAAGTTTTCATGAATAAGTACCAGGAATATTTATCAACAGTATGAACAATAAAAACATAGGCATCTACTCGGTGGTGTTATTTGCCACATACATGTGCATAGATTCTACAAGCGATGATGAGCCCAGATTCCGCAAAATGGCTTGAGGCCATGAAATCTGAGATAGGATCCATGTATGAGAACAAAATGAGGACTTTGGTGGACTTGCCCGATGATCGATAAGCCATAGAAAATAAATGGATCTTCATGAGGAAGACGAACGTTGATAGTAGTGTTACTATCTACAAAGCTCGACTTGTCGAAAAGAGGTTTTTGACAAAGTTCAAGGAGTTGACTACAATGAGACTTTCTCACCTGTAGCGATGCTTAAGTCTGTCTAAATCATGTTAACAATTGCTGCATTTTATGATTATGAAATTGGTAGATGGCACTAGTAGAAAAACACCTAATAGTCCCGGTTCATAAGGGCCTTTAGTCCCGGTTCATGAACCGGGACTAATGGGCCGTTACTAATACCTCCACCCATTAGTCCCGGTTCAAACCAGAACCGGGACCAATGTGCCTCCACGTGGCCCTGTGCGCCGAGCCCAGTGAGGCGGCCTTTGGTCCCGGTTGGTGGCTCCAACCGGGACCAAAAGGCATCCACGCGTCAGCATTCCAGTGGCTGGGGTTTTTGTTTTTTTTTGAAAGGAGGGGAGGTTGGGGGTTTTGGGGGGTTAATTTAGGTGTTTCATATATTGTGTTAGCTAGCTAATTAATAGAGAGAAGTGTCCTCTCTTATGTCCGTGCTTGGTCGACGCTACGTACTATATATACATAAGTGATCGAGAGAACCATTCAGTACAGAAGTTCGTCATGCATACCGAGAGAAGTGATCGATCGACCTCTCCTTCTCCGAGAGATTGGTCGAACAACAAGTTTTCGTATCATGTATCCGACGCTACTGGCTACATACATGTACAATATGTATAAGATCTCTTAATTACAAACCCCTAGCATTTGAAATCAATTTCCACATGGTATTCTCCGGCTTTACTGATGACGTGGTCAAGAAAGAATCCCGCCAATTCCTCTTGAATTGCTTTCATGCGATCTGGTTCTAGGAGTTCATCCCGCATCTGCCACGTCTAATTTGAAGAAGGGGTTTATTAATACATATATGGGAATGAAACTCAACAGAAATGATGGTGTAATAAAATGAAATTGTGAATATTATTGCTTACGCACTTCATATTGTCTTCTGGAGTAGCCCCGCTTGTTTTTCAAAGTCACGGTTTGGATGAACTCGCCCACGTAGTATCCACAGAAATCATTCCCTTCCTCCTGCCACAAGCACTTTACGAGAAATAGAGGTCAATCAAACTGATAATGAAGAATTATAAATAGCATTGATGAAAGTATAGCTATAGAATCAACGGGAGATGCGCGCAACTAGCTAGCCAGTAGTACTTACTTTCCGGTATTTATATGTCAGCTCCTTCGGCAGTCCCGGAGCTTCTGCGGTGAACTGTTTCCAAACCCTGCAAGACAAAGAAAATAATTATTATTACTTGAGATATCAGGAAATGAACTAAAAGTTGCCGATATGGTGCGATAATGATCGATTGAACTTACTTGCTGAGCATTTCAGTGATGTCCGCATAGGATTTGGGATCTTTCCGTCTCGAGTCTAAGACGGTTACTAGTCCACGCTCAAGCTTAATCTCCAGAAGAATATAGTGGTACCTGCGCACGCATGCATAACTCATCAATTACATTACTATAAGCTCGCTTGAGTAATAAGGGAAACCGAATATGCACACGACAGTAACACTCACGGGCCGTTGTAAGGAAAGAGTATGGTATCTTTGTTTTGATTTTTGATCAATGATTGTAGCAAGTTGTCCTCGGCCTCTTTGACGTTCTTTTCAACCAGAAATACATCTATGATATTTGTGTTAATGAACCCAATATCATAAATTTCTTGTTTTTTGCACTCGACGATCTTCAATCTGCATAATATATTGAGGATAATTAATTATAAATACATGCAATGAAAGAGCCGAGCTATATATAGAGACTTAATGACAGAAATAGTACTTACAGGCAGTAGCAAAAGACCATTAATTTATCGAGGGCCTTTTGATTGAAGAACTCGAAGAACTCCTCAAATGGAACAGTCAACAGATCATTTGCAACGAGATCGTGCTCCTCTTTAATATGCAGATACAAAGCATTCTTACCCTCAGACTCTCTGCAGGTTTCCATGTACCAATTATGGAATCTTCGCATCATTGTTGTCAGAGATTTTTCATCTTTGACGAGAGGCTTCCCGTACTCGTATCTGAATCCGTCCACCTCCAAGAAATCAGGAAGTGCATCGTCAGGCAGGTAATCGTCAAGATTGCCATAACCGGCCACCGTCCCCGGAGCATTAGACACATTGAGCGGGGGGCACGATTGCTGTGCTTGTTCGCCGAGCTGGGCAATTTTTTCCCCTTTGCTCGTTCTTTTGACCTTTTAGCACTGACAGTAGTTCCCGACCGCTGGGCTTGGAGATATGTCTGTTCAGTAATGCGCTCATAGTTGGTTCTCGGCGGAGACTTTGGTGGTTTCCTCAGGGCATCGATAGTGCGCTTTGCTTTCACCGGATCTACCTTCTCCTCCGGAGGTGGATGTCTCTTTGCTTTCACCCCTTCAAAGAACTCCTTCACGTGGGTCCGCACAATCGTATCGTTTTCCTCCTCGGACCTCTCGTACGGTAACTTCTCTAGAGGCTTGAGAGATGATGGACCGTATTTGTATTGCCTCCCGCCTCTGGTTGTGCTGCTAGACGCCGGAGCAGACGGAGCGGCTGCGGCGTCTGTCTTCTTTCGTGCTTGCTTACGAGGCGGAGGAGAAGGAGTACGACGCGCCGGAGCAGCCGGGGCGGCGGCGGGTCTCTTCCGCCCTTGCTGGCGAGGCGGAGAAGGAGGATGCTGCTGGCTGCTCGGGAGCGCCGGCGCAGGCGGAGAAGGAGGCGGAGTGCCGCCATGCGCCGGAGAAGGAGGCGGAGTGCCGCCACGCGTGCCCTGATCGTCACTCGCCGGAGGAGGAGGCGGTGGAGGAGGCGGAGTGCCCTGACTCGCCGGAGCAGGAGGAGGAGGCGGAGGCGTCCAGTTCAGAAGGTTGATGAGCTCCTTCTTCCATAGGCATGGAGTCTTCAGAGCAGAACCCAGCCTAGTCTCCCCTTCACCGGTAGGGTGGTCAAGCACGAGGTCCTCAAATCCCTCCGTTATTTCATCCACCATCACCTTAGCATATCCTTTTGGAATCGGCTGGCAGTGATAAGTTGTGCCGGGTCCACTAGGATAAACTTGGCCAACAGCCGCCTTGACCTTCAAAGTCATCCATCGCGCCATCATGTGGCAATTTTGAGACTCCGTGATACCATCCACGGGATAGCTGGCAGGAGCCGTCAAGACATGCTCCGGCTGAAGCAGCTCGGTGGAAGCCACGCTGCTTCTCCGCTGAGATGGCGGGGTAGCTTCGGGGGAAGCTTCGGCAGGTCGTTTGCTGCGATCTGCTGCTTCTCGTTCCTCTTCTCGATCCTCTAGCCCCATTACCCTTTCGTGCAGCGCCTGCAGTTGGTCCTGCTCCAGTTTCTTCCTCCTCTCGTGGGTTTTGTAACCCCCTGCGTCCGGAAAACCAACCTTCCACGGAATGGAGCCTGGCGTGCCTCGTGTCCGTCCAGGGTGCTCAGGATTCCCAAGGGCCATTGTGAGCTCGTCCTTCTCCCTGTTTGGAAGGAACGTCCCTCGCTGCGCTGCATCGATATAGTGTCGAAGGTTCTTGACTGGTATTTCCAGTTGCTCGTCCGTCCACTGGCAAAACCCTGTTACAGGGTCCAAGGTTCCGCCAGACCCGAAGAACCAAGTCCGGCAACGGTCTGGCCATCTCATTGTCTCTGGTTCGATCCCTTTTTCAAGCAGATCATTCTCAGCCTTGGACCACTTAGGCCGGGCTTGCAGGTAGCCACCTGACCCCGTGCGATGGTGAAGCGTCTTCTTCGCAGCATTTTTCTTGTTTGTCTCCGACATCTTCTTACTCTTTTCCGATGTCTTGTGGGCCACAAATGCGGGCCAGTGATCTTTGATCTTCTCATATTTGCCGATGAATTCTGGTGTCTTTTTATTTTTGACAAACTGGTTCAGCTCTTTCCTCCACCTCCTCATTAGGGTTGCCATCTTCTTAAGAGCACAAGACTTGATTAATTCCTCTTTAACTGGCTTCTCCGGATCCTCCTCTGGCGGTAGGGTGAAATTTGCCTTCAGCTGAGTCCAAAGATCTTCTTTCTGCATATCATTGACATAAGACACCTCAGGGTCTTCCTCCTTAGGCTTATACCATTGCTGGATGCTGATCGGGATCTTGTCCCTAACAAGAACCCCGCACTGAGAAGAAAATGCCTTCCTTGTCCGGATGGGTTCAATCGGTTCGCCGTCGGGCGCGATTTCTATGATCTCAAACTTTTCATCCGAGCTCAACTTTTTCTTCGGGCCTCGTCTCCTTACCGAAGTTGTGCTCGATCCGGAGGGCTAGAAATTATAAGGAAGAAAGACGAGAGTAATTAATATGTGTACATATACCAAAACAATGGAAGCATCAATTAACTAGTCAGCACGGGCTTAACTAATATATATATATACCTGGCCGGGATCGGTTCGGTCACCGGAGCAGTCAGCACGGTCTCCTTCTTGTTCCTCCATTGTGTCATCGGAGCCATCATGAACATAGTCCTGTTCTTGTACCGGCATTAATGGGCCGAAGCCATCATGAACATAGCACTCTTCTTCACCCCGTTCTTCCAGCTGACCAACGGAGTCGAGGAGAAATGACGCAACTTCATCCCTTCCATTTGCGATTATGTCCCTCAATATCGCTTCTGTTTCTTCGTCTCGGCAGTGCTCCATAGTTTCTGCAAATATTTACAACATGTTTATATATGGTACAGATGGCAAACGTAGAACTAGCCAGCTAATCACAATAAGGAATCATGTTAGTGGCCTCGACGCTGCTTCTCTAGGGTTTGGGGTCGCCTCGACACAACAACGCTTCGAGAGAGTTAATTTGTCGGGTAGGGGCGTGGCGGGAGGGGGTAGGAGACCAACATCGTTTTCTCTCTAGGGTTTGGGTGTCCACGAGAGTTTTGGTCGAGCGAGAGGGCCGAGGGGGGGGGGGTATTTATATCGACCGCCCCTCATGTCGAAGTTATCTCGAGGGGGTTATATCGACAACGACGAGAAAGGAAAATAATTAAGGAAAAGGAAGAAAAGAGGAAGAAGGAAGAAGGAAGAAGAAGAAAAAAAAGAGGAGAAGAAGAAAGGAATAGAGGAGAAGAAGAAAAAATAGATTTTTTTTCTTCTATTTTTTCTTCTTCTTCTCTTCTTTTTCTTCTTTTCTCCTCTTCTTATTTATTTCTCCTCTTCTTCCTCTCCTCTTCTTCATCTTCTTATTTTCCTTTTTCCTCTCATTCTTTTTCTTGTTCTTTCTTCCTTCTTCCTCTTTTCTTCCTTCGACCCTCTCGATCCCTCGACCCTAGAAACCTCGAACCCTTGACTCTTGACCCCTTAACGACCCTCGACCCTCTACCCTAGTTCCCGACCCTCGACCCCCCGGCGATCCTCGACACCCTCGTTCCCGATAAAAATTAAGAAGATGAAGAAAAAAAAGAGGAGAAAAAAAGGAGAAGAAGCTCCTCTATTCCTTCTTCTTCTCTTCTTTTTTTCTTCTTCTTTCTCTTCTTCCTCTCCTCGTCTTCTCCTTCTTCTTCTCCTTCTTTCTCTACTTATTTTCCTTTTCTTTATTTTACTTTTTCCTCTCCACTAACATAAAATGCACTATCCTAAAATGCAACAAACATAAAATGCACTAAATTGATCAACTAACCTAAAATCAGTGATAAAATGCACTAACCTAAAATCGATATCTACTAACAACTTAAAAAATAATACATATATGAAAAATGCATATATGAAAAAACATCATCATATCATCAACAGAAAAAATGCATATATCCTAAAGTTTTTCTAAAATCTAACTTTTGCATATATGAACATATATACACAGAGAACATATACATATATACACAGAGAACATATACATAAAATGCACAAAAAAATAAGAGGAAAGGGCGCCGGCGGCCGGACCGAAGGCGGCGGCGTGTGGTCGGGGCGACGGCGACGGGGTTGGGGAAGGGACAGCGCGCGCGGCGACGGCGACGGGGTCGGGGAACGGGAGGCGCGCGCGGCGACGACGACGGGGTCGGGCAGGGGCGGCGCGCGCGGCGACGGCGACGGCGACGGGGTCGGGGCCGGCAGGGGCGGCGGGCGCGGCGACGGTGTCGGGGCAGTGGCTCGGCGGCGGCGACGGCGAGGTGGACCAGCCTGACGGCGTCGGGGCAGGGCTCGGCGGCGACGGCGACGAGGAGCAGAAGGCGTCGGGGCGAGAAGAAACAGATGGATTTTGGCGAAAACTGCTAAGTGCTGTATATATACGAAGGGCATTGGTCCCGGTTCGTGACTCCAACCGGGACTAATGCCCCCCTTTAGTCCCGGTTGGTGCCACCAACCGGGACCAAAGGCCTCTTTTTCGGCAGCCCAAAGGGCGGGAACCGTCGGCCTTTGGTCCCGGTTGGTGGCACCAACCGGGACTAATGCCTCCCCCTTTAGTCCCGGTTGGTGCCACCAACCGGGACCAAAGGCCTCTGTGCTGCCCGCCTCGGGGCCAAAGTTTAGTCCCACCTCGCTAGTCGAGAGGGGCGCGCAGTGGTTTATAAGCCCAACTGCCGCACCCCTCTCGAGCTCCTCTCCACCGCAGGCTTTCGGGCCTACTTGCTATTGCTTTGCCTGATGGGCCTACTGCGGGCCTGAATCCTAGCCCATAGTAGGGTTTCTAGTCGTATTCAGGCCGTGGGGGCCCAGTAGGAGGCATTTTTTTTGTTTTTTGTTTTCTTTACTTATTGTTGCTATATTTATTTTTTTCCAGTTTTTTCTTTTGTTTTCTGCATTATTTATTTTCTTTTGTTTTTTGCTTTATTTTTAATTGTTTTTGCTTTTAGTTTTAGGAAAATTATAAACTTTCTGTTAGTGCCATTAGTTTTCAAATTTGAAAACACTTTTTTTGTTTTTTTGTTTTCTTTCTTTCTTTATTTATTTTATTTTGTTTCTACTTACAACAAAATACTTATTGTTGTTTTTTCTTTTGTTTTCTGCATTATTTATTTTCTTTTGTTTTTTGCTTTATTTTTTAATTGTTTTTGCTTTTAGTTTTAGGAAAATTATAAACTTTCTGTTAGTGCCATTAGTTTTCAAATTTGAAAACACTTTTTTTGTTTTTTTGTTTTCTTTCTTGCTTTATTTATTTTATTTTGTTTCTGCTTACAACAAAATACTTATTGTTGCTATTTTTAATTATTACGAGGGCCGAACCATAAGACATTAAAGCATTTCAAATGAACTCTGAAAAAGTTGAAAGTTGGCATGGTATCATAAATTGACCCACATAGCATGTGCATGTACAAAACGGACAATGGTATCATACTCGTCAGTTACAAAGTTGGCATGGTATCATCATAATAGTTGCGGGAGAAAGTCTTCACTTTTTCTTCGCTTGTGTCATTTGCTTATTGCGCCGTAACCATGGATAATCTTCATCGTTTATCAGGATGCTGGGGTCAGCCTTGACTTTGAAGGGAGGAATTTCATGAAACTTTTCATAATCTTCAGACATGTCTGTCTTGTCCTCCACTCCCACGATGTCCCTTTTTCCTGAAAGAACTATGTGGCGCTTTGGCTCATCGTATGATGTATTCGCTTCCTTATCTTTTCTCTTTCTCGGTCTGGTAGACATGTCCTTCACATAGATAACCTGTGCCACATCATTGGCTAGGACGAACGGTTCGTCAGTGTACCCAAGATTTTTCATATCCACTGTTGTCATTCCGTACTGTGGGTCTACCTGTACCCCGCCTCCTGACAGATTGACCCATTTGCACTTAAACAAAGGGACCTTAAAATCTACTCCGTAGTCAAGTTCCCATATGTCCACTATGTAACCATAATATGTGTCCTTTCCCCTCTCGGTTGTTGCATCAAAGCGGACACCGCTGTTTTGGTTGGTGCTCTTTTGATCTTGGTCAATCGTGTAAAATGTATTCCCATTTATCTCGTATCCTTTCCAAATCAATACAGTCAAAGATGGTCCCCTGGACAACAAGTACAGCTCATCACAAACAGTGTTGTCACCTCTGATACGTGCTTCCAACCAACTGCTGAAAGTCCTGATGTGTTCACATGTAATCCAGTCGTCGCACTGCTCCGGGTGTTTGGAGCGCAGACTGTTCTTGTGTTCATCGACATACGGGGTCACCAAGGTAGAGTTCTGTAGAACTGTGTAGTGTGCTTGAGACCAAGAATATCCGTCCCTGCATATTATTGAGTCCCTTCCAAGCGTGCCTTTTCCAGTCAGTCTCCCCTCATACCGCGATTTAGGGAGACCTATCTTCTTAAGGCCAGGAATGAAGTCAACACAAAACCCGATGACATCCTCTGTTTGATGGCCCATGGAGATGCTTCCTTCTGGCCTAGCGCGGTTACGGACATATTTCTTTAGGACTCCCATGAACCTCTCAAAGGGGTACATATTGTGTAGAAATACGGGGCCCAGAATGACAATCTCGTCAACTAGATGAACTAGGACGTGCGTCATGATATTGAAGAAGGATGGTGGGAACACCAGCTCGAAACTGACAAGACATTGCACCACATCACTCCTTAGCCTTGGTATGATTTCTGGATCGATCACCTTCTGAGAGATTGCATTGAGGAATGCACATAGCTTCACAATGGCTAATCGGACGTTTTCCGGTAGAAGCCCCCTCAATGCAACCGGAAGCAGTTGCGTCATAATCACGTGGCAGTCATGAGACTTTAGGTTCTGAAACTTTTTCTCTGCCATATTTATTATTCCTTTTATATTAGACGAGAAGCCAGTCGGGACCTTCATACTAAGCAGGCATTCAAAGAAGATTTCCTTCTCTTCTTTGGTAAGAGCATAGCTGGCAGGACCTTCATACTGCTTTGGAGGCATGCCGTCTTTTTCGTGCAAACGTTGTAGGTCCTCCCGTGCCTCAGCTGTATCTTTTGTCTTCCCATACACGCCCAAGAAGCCTAGCAGATTCACGCAAAGGTTCTTCGTCACGTGCATCACGTCGATCGAAGAGCGGACCTCTAGGTCTTTCCAGTAGGGTAGGTCCCAAAATATAGATTTCTTCTTCCACATGGGTGCGTGTCCCCCAGCGTCACTCGGAACAGCTAGTGCGCCGGGACCCTTTCCAAAGATTACGTGTAAATCATTGACCATAGCAAGTACGTGATCACCGGTACGCATGGCGGGCTTCTTCCGGTGATCTGCCTCGCCTTTGAAATGCTTGCCTTTCTTTCGACATTGATGGTTGGTCGGAAGAAATCGACGATGGCCCAGGTACACATTCTTCCTGCAGCTTGCCAGGTATATACTATCGGTGTCAAGTAAACAGTGCGTGCATGCGTGGTATCCCTTGTTTGTCTGTCCTGAAAGGTTACTGAGAGCGGGCCAATCGTTGATGGTCACGAACAGCAACGCCTTTAGGTTAAATTCCTCCTGTTTGTGCTCATCCCACGTACGTACACCGTTTCCATTCCACAGCTGTAAAAGTTCTTCAACTAATGGCCTTAGGTACACATCAATGTCGTTGCCGGGTTGCTTAGGGCCTTGGATGAGAACTGGCATCATAATGAACTTCCGCTTCATGCACATCCAAGGAGGAAGGTTATACATACATAGAGTCACGGGCCAGGTGCTGTGATTGCTGCTCTGCTCCCCGAAAGGATTAATGCCATCCGCGCTTAAAGCAAACCATACGTTCCTTGGCTCACTTGCAAACTCATCCCAGTACTTTCTCTCGATTTTTCTCCACTGCGACCCGTCAGCGGGTGCTCTCAACTTCCCGTCTTTCTTACGGTCCTCACTGTGCCATCGCATCAACTTGGCATGCTCTCTGTTTCTGAACAGACGTTTCAACCGTGGTATTATAGGAGCATACCACATCACCTTCGCAGGAACCCTCTTCCTGGGGGGCTCGCCGTCAACATCACCAGGGTCATCTCGTCTGATCTTATACCGTAATGCACCGCATACCGGGCATGCGTTCAGATCCTTGTACGCACCGCGGAAGAGGATGCAGTCATTAGGGCATGCATGTATCTTCTGCACCTCCAATCCTAGAGGGCATACGACCTTCTTTGCTGCGTATGTACTGTCGGGCAATTCGTTATCCTTTGGAAGCTTCTTCTTCAATATTTTCAGTAGCTTCTCAAATCCTTTGTCAGGCACAGCATTCTCTGCCTTCCACTGCAGCAATTCCAGTACGGTACCGAGCTTTGTGTTGCCATCTTCGCAATTGGGGTACAACCCTTTTTTGTGGTCCTCTAACATGCGATCGAACTTCAGCTTCTCCTTTTGACTTTCGCATTGCGTCCTTGCATCGACAATGACCCGGCGGAGATCATCATCATCGGGCACATCGTCTGGTTCCTCTTGATCTTCAGCAGCTTCGCCCGTTGCAGCATCATCGTGCACATCGTCTGGTTCCTCTTGATCTTCAGTAGCATCACCGTATTCAGGGGGCACATAGTTGTCATCGTACTCTTCTTCTTCGCCGTCTTCCATCATAACCCCTATTTCTCCGTGCCTCGTCCAAACATTATAGTGTGGCATGAAACCCTTGTAAAGCAGGTGGGTGTGGAGGATTTTCCGGTCAGAGTAAGACTTCGTATTCCCACATATAGGGCATGGACAACACATAAAACCATTCTGCTTGTTTGCCTCAGCCACTTCGAGAAAATCATGCACGCCCTTAATGTACTCGGAGGTGTGTCTTGAACCGTACATCCATTGCCGGTTCATCTGCGTGCATTATATATAATTAAGTGTGTCAAAAATCATTACAGAACATCATGAATAGATAATTAAGTGACCAAATTAATAGAAGTTCATCATCACATTAAAACCAAAGTACATACATAGTTCTCATCTAACAACATAAAGCTCTGCAGAGCATCTAAATTAATTAAACCATACACTGAAACTATGTAAAACATTTCAATGCGAAAACAAATGCGATCATAATCGCAACCAATGTAACAACTGATCCAACGGCATAATGATACCAAGCCTCGGTATGAATGGCATATTTTCTAATCTTTCTAATCTTCAAGCGCATTGCATCCATCTTGATCTTGTGATCATCGACGACATCCGCAACATGCAACTCCAATATCATCTTCTCCTCCTCAATTTTTCTAATTTTTTCCTTCAACAAATTGTTTTCTTCTTCAACTAAATTTAACCTCTCGACAATAGGGTCGGTTGGAATTTCCGGTTCAACAACCTCCTAGATAAATAAAATCTATGTCACGTTGGTCGGCATAATTGTCATAAACAATAAATGAACCAATAGTTATGAAAAGATAATATATACCACATCTGAATCATAGACAGGACGAGGGCCGACGGGGGCGGATACCAAAACCATCGCACTATATAAGATGCAATAATAAAAGTAAGAAAATTATACAAGTATCTATATAAACATACAAGTAAGAGTTTTTTTTCCTTTCAGAAAGAAGATAAGAACAAGAGGCTCACCACGGTGGTGCCGGCGACGAGATCGGCGCGGGCGATCGACGGCGGTGAAGACGGGGACGGGACGTGACAGACCGCTAAACCTAGACAAATATTGAGAAAAATGGAGCTTGGAGGTGGAGCTTGGAGAGGAGAAAGCTTAAGTAGTGTGGCTCGGGCATTCCATCGAACACCTCGTGTGCATAGGAGGTGAGCTAGAGCACCACAAAGCTCTCTCCTCGCCGGCCACGAAAAACAGAGCAGTGAGAGTGCTCTGCTCGCGGGGTATATATAGGCAATTAATTGGTCCCGGTTCGTGGCTTGAACCGGGACTAAAGGGAAGCCTTTGGTGCCGGTTCAGGCCACCAACCGGGACAAATGGTGGTGGGCCAGGAGCAAGGCACATTGGTCCCGGTTCGTCCCACCAACCGGGACCAAAAGGTCCAGACGAACCGGGACCAATGGCCCACGTGGCCCGGCCGGCCCCCGGGGCTAACGAACCGGGTCCAATGCCCCCATTGGTCCCGGTTCTGGATTGAACCGGGACTAATGGGCCCGGCCTGGACCAATGCCCCCTTTTCTACTAGTGTGGATGTCAAAACTGCATTCCTGAATGGATTTTTGGAAGAAGAGTTGTATATGATGCAACCAGAAGGTTTTGTCGATCCAAAGGGTGCTAATAAAGTGTGCAAACTCCAACGATACATTTATGGACTGGGGCAAGCCTCTCGGAGTTGGAATAAAACGCTTTGATAATATGATTGAAGCATATGGTTTTATACAGACTTTTGAAGAAATCTATATTTACAAGAAAATGAGTGGGACTTCAGTAGCATTTCGAATATTATATGTGGATAACATATTGTTGATTGAAAATGATATAGAATTTCTGGATAGCATAAAGGGATATTTGAATAAGAGTTTTTTCAATGAAAGACCTCGGTGAAGCTGCTTACATATTGGGCATCAAGATCTACAGAGATAGATCAAGACGCTTAATTGGACTTTCACAAAGCATATACCTTGGTAAAGTTTTTGAAGAAGTTCAAAATGGATCAATCAAAGAAAGGGTTCTTGCCTATATTACAAGGTGTAAAGTTGAGTAAGACTCAAAGCCCGACCACGGCAAAAAATAGAAAAAGAATGAAAGTCATTCTCTATGCCACAGTCATAGGTTCTATAAAATATGTTGTGATGTGTACCAGACTTATTATACCCTGCCCTGAGTTTGGCAAGGGAGTACAATTTTAATATAGGAGTAGATCACTGGACAGTGGTCAGGATTATCCTTAGTGAGGACTAAGGAAATATTTCTCAATTATGGAGGTGATAAAAGAGCTCGTCGTAAAAAGTTATATCGATGCAAGCTTTAACACTGATCCAGATGACTCTAAGTCTCAATCTGGATACATATTGAAAGTGGGAGCAATTAGCTAGAGTAGCTCCATCTCAGAGCATTGTAGACATAGAATATTTGCAAAATATATACGGCTCTGAATGTAACAGACCCATTGACTAAACTTCTCTCATGAGCAAAACATGATCACACCTTAGTACTCTTTGTGTGTTAATCACATAGCGATGTGAACTAGATTATTGACTCTAGTAGACCCTTTGGTTGTTGGTCACGTGATGATGTGAACTATGGGTATTAATCACATATAGATGTGAATATTGGTGTTAAATCACATGGTGATGTGAACTAGATTATTGACTCTAGTGCAAGTGGGAGACTGAAGGAAATATGACCTAGAGGCAATAATAAAGTTATTATTTATTTCCTTAATTCATGATAAATGTTTATTATTCATGCTAGAATTGTATTAACCGGAAACTTAATACATGTGTGAATACTTAGACAAGACTTATAGTCCCTAGTATGTCTCTACTTGACTAGCTCGTTAATCAAAGATGGTTATGTTTCCTAACGATAGACGTGTGTTGTCATTTGATGAACGGGATCACATCATTAGGAGAATGATGTGATGGACATGACCCATCCGTTAGCTTAGCATTATAATCTTTACAGTTTCATTGCTACTGCTCTCTTCATGACTTATACATGTTCCTTAGACTATGAGGTTATGCAACTCCGGAATACCGGAGGAACACTTTGTGTGCTATCAAACGTCACAACGTAAATGGGTGATTATAAAGGTGCTCTACAGGTGTCTCCGAAGGTGTTTGTTGGGTTGGCATAGATCGAGATTAGGATTTGTCACTCCGTGTTTCAGAGAGGTATCTCTAGGCCCTCTCGGTAATACTCATCACTATAAGCCTTGCAAGCATTGTGATTAATGAGTTAGCTGCAGGATGAAATATTACGGAACGAGTAAAGAGACTTGCCGGTAACGATATTGAACTAGGTATTGAGATACCGACGATCGAATCTCGGGCAAGTAACATATACCGATGACAAAGGAAACAACGTATGTTGTTATGCAGTTTGACCGGTAAAGATCTTCGTCGAATATGTAGGAGCCAATATGACCATCTAGGTTCCGCTATTGGTTATTGACCA
The DNA here is from genome assembly GCF_018294505.1 of Triticum aestivum. Lineage (NCBI taxonomy): Eukaryota > Viridiplantae > Streptophyta > Magnoliopsida > Poales > Poaceae > Triticum > Triticum aestivum. The sequence continues at coordinate 680,042,114 of NC_057807.1, read as the reverse complement.
GAGATGTGTCTTGGTCATGTCTACATAGTTCTCGAACCCATAGGGTCCGCACGCTTAACGTTTGATGATAATATGTATTATGAGTTATGTGTTTTTGATGACCGAAGTTTGTTCGGAGTCCAGGATGAGATCACGGATGTGACGAGGAGTCTCGAAATGGTCGAGACATAAAGATTGGTATATTGAACGACTATATTTGGACACCGGAAGTGTTCCGGAGAAATTTCGGATAAAACCGGAGTGCCGGAGGGTTAACGAAACCCCGGGAAACTAATGGACCTCGATGGGCCTTAGAGTGCGTTTGGTTGCAGGGCTATCCTTTTAAGGACAGGGATAGCCTCTTTTTACAGTGGATACCACCCGTTTGGATCTGTGTCAAGGAGGGACAGAGGCAGCCAGATGCCTGGAATATTCGTGAAAAACGGGGTTGCGGCTAGCCGCGAAAAAGTGACGGACAGCGGCAACCACCCCACGCGCGCGTCCCTCCGCTCATGCGCGAATCGTTTTTCCGCCTACTGACTCCCACTCACCACTACGAATAGGTGAAACCCTCACTTTTTCCCCATCGCTCGTCTCTCTCATGTGCGGCGGCGGCGGCGCATCTAGCAGAGAGGCCACGAGAGGTGAGTTCGTTGGTTCTCTACTCGGCCCTGCCTCCTCCTACGCGTCCGCCTCTCCAGCAATCGCGTGTAGCGGCCGGACGGCTGGGATCTGAGCCGGAGGCATGACTGGATCTGGAGGAGGCCGGCAGCTGGGGGCTTGAGGTGGCGTGCGTGGCCGGAGATTGAGGGTTGGACGGCGGCTGTATGCATGTCTGGTGCATGCATGAGCAAGGCTGCGTGTGGTCTTGAGTTCGGCTTGTAGCAGGTTACTGGATGCGTGAGCATGCATTTGTGCTCCATGCTAATGATTATTCTTTGTCTATTGCAGGTGATTTGAAGCCATAAATCCTATTCTCTTCTTTATAAGCAGTCTGTAGCAGAGTACTGTGAGTATAGCTTGGAGCAGTGCACCTTCAATCTGAGGTTATTTGGCCCATAAATCCTATTCTCTTCTTAAATAAAATGTCATTATTTTGTAGATAGATACATAACTACACTCTATGCAATGTGGAGCTTGCTGAAATTCTCTTTATGTGAAAGTACTTGCCGTAATGGGTTTCATAATGTCAAATGCTTGCTGCAATTTTTTATTTAAGCTCAAATACTTGTTATAATTATTGTCTCAATGTCCAAACACTTGTTGAATTTCTTTCTTTAGGTGATTATTGCTGGAGGAAGCATGGCCACAGGGCAATATGCAAAATGCTCAAATGACCCTCTTGGTACAAAAGTGATTAATCTTGAAGAAGACATAGCCAAGAAACCCCTACTTGAAGAGCCCAAACCAAAAAAAAGCAATAGATGGACTTTGGGAGAACAAGAAAGTACTCCCAGATTTTAGTTTGGATTTCCTTGCTCTTTACTATGGTCTTTGGGAGAACATGAATGATGGTGATTGCATATGTGATGATTAAGTTGTACTTTTGATGACAACCAAGAGAATTACTATGGGTTGTATAACTATTAGGTTTTAGTACTCTGCACTGTTGAACTATGAGTTGTATGCACTTGGGTAAATGTCAAATGCTGAACTAGTATATGTGGCCGAGTTCAAATTAGTTTGTACTTTTGTTTTGGTATGTTGTGGTATAGTTATTTTTTTGAAATTATTACTTCACATATCATATATGTCACTATGGGGGTAATCTGACCACCTCAGTGAAAAGGGTTGCCACAACCCTTATCCATCATTTATCCCTCAAACCAAACACTCCAGGGCTATCCTCAACCATGTTCTGTCCTTCAAACCAAACAAAAGACGGGTTAACCTCACCCACCCAACCAAACACAAAAAAGGGCTATCCCTGGCCAGGTGGTTGGGGATACCCACAACCACCCTAGCTTGTCCCTCAAACCAAACACATCCTTAGTGGAGAGAGAGGAGGGCTGCAGGAGGGCTGGCCGCCCCCCTGAGTTCGAATAGGAAAAGGGAAGGGAGGTGGCGCCCCCCTTTCCTTCTCCCTCTCTCCCTCTCCTTCCTTCCCCCTCTCTCCTTCTTGGTGGAAACCTACTAGGACTTGGAGTCCTAGTAGGATTCCCCCTTTTTTGGGGTGCACCAAGGAGTGTTGGCCAGCCTTCCCTCCCTCCTTTATATACGGGGGCAGGGGCACCCTAGAACACACTAGTTAATCTTTTAGCCGTGTGCGGTGCCCCCCTCCACAGTTACACACCTCGATCATACCGTTTCGGAGCTTAGGCGAAGCCCTGCACCGATAGCATCATCATCACCGTCACCACACCGTTGTGCTGACGAAACTCACCCTTAGCCTCAACTGGATCAATCAAATGAGGGACGTTATCGAGCTGAACGTGTGCTGAACGCGGAGGTGCCGTACGTTCGGTACTTGGATCGGTCGGATCGTGAAGACGTATGACTAAATCAACCGCGTTGTCATAACACTTCCGCTTTCAGTCTATGAGGGTACGTGAACACACACTCCCCCTCGTTGCTATGCATCACCTAGATAGATCTTGCGTGATCATAGGAAATTTTTGAAATTACCGCGTTCCCCAATAAAGAACATATCCATGAAGGTGGCGGTCGGCTATGCTTTACCAAATCCCCCTGAAGCAACCTTCCATGGCAATCTGATTCCATCTGGCTATGCTCGTGTTGGGGTGCATGAAGTGATGTCGGGATATGATTCATTAGAGTTTGAATTTCCTGGAGGTCAAGCGGAGCAGACACTGAAGTCATACTTGGTCTCTGCATATGAAGAAAGAAATGCATTGTCTTTCCAAGGCCACCGAGTCCTCCTCCAAGTCCGCCACGTCAGCCAACTCCACCCCACCCTAAGATGGAGCGCAGCGCTAGTCCACCTCCGTGTCGTCAGCCGACTCCACAGCACCCCGAGACAGAGCCCGGTGCGAGTCCGTCATATCGATTTCTGGAGCGTCAGTGGACTCCAAAGCGGAAGAGAGCACTAAAGAGGAAACCTGAGCCTCTTGCCAAAAAGAAGTTGGCTTACGAGATGACTGAGGAGGAAACCGACGCCCAAGTGGCTTCCGAATTGAAAGCCCATTTTGGACTGAAACCGCCCCCGCCGCCAAAGGAAAAAAATACCTGAGAAAGTCATCCAACACTTTATGGATGTTGCTAAACCTGTTGTGGAGAAAAGGTGATCAGACTATGAACGCTCTATTAGCAAGTCATATCATGCACACAAAAAATAAGGAGTCGAGCCTTGCAGGTAGTAATAAAAGCGGGAAAACTGCTCCCTAGCTGGGAGAATAGGTAGTGCAATCGATCCTGCCGCTCAAGGTGAGTACCAATTTGGCGGTAACCGACGCTACTAGACAGATGACTAGAGAGGGCGGTATCACTGTTGAACAACTCCTAGGCGCCGAGGAAGTCCCCATGATGGAAGATAAGGCACTAGCATGGAAATATGTCCCTGGGAACCCTCTGATCAGGCCTGAGGAGGTCCGGCTTCTATCAACGAAATGCGCAGATTGCATGACTGGTACCTGAGAGAAATAAAGGCCTAGCGAGAGAGCCTCATGGTGAAAGTCAAGCTAGAGCATTACTTTCATGGAAAAGATGTGTGGATTGAGTTTTTAGAAATGTTTTAGTTATTCAATCAAGACGCACTCGACAAATCTCTCGTCAGTTGCTATTGTCTGTAAGTGATTTCTTTCTGTAATTTAAGTCTCTAGCTCAGCTTGTTCATTGCCTATAATTATCCCCACTATATTCTTTTCTGTGGTATTATGCAGTATGAAGATTTTTTAAATGAAAATAGATGCAGTCTATGGCATTGGGTTCCTTGACCCAAATACCATTGATGAAACTATGTTAATAAACCACAAAGATGACATAGAGCAGAACTTGCTAACGTTTTTGAAGGAACTAAATACCAAACCAGAAATAGTATTTCCTTACAACTTCAGGTGAGTGTTACTGTCTTATACTACAAATTATATTTTGCTTATTCGATGTTAAGTGTGTAGTTCATGAGTTATGCATGTCCGCTTATACAAATGTGTGCGCAATTTTCACTGGATCCTGCTAATCATTAGAGTTGACGAGGGAAAAGTTCAAGTACTGGAGTCGCTAAGTAAAGATCCTAAAGATTACACCAAACTGAAGTTGATGCTCGACAAGTAATTCCAATCATTATCGCACTATGTCGGCTTGTTTAGTTCATTTTCTGATATCAAGTAATTAATAACTCATTTATTCTTTTTTCTTTGCGGGGGAAGGTTTGGAAAAAGTTCACCAAAGAGGTTGTAGGTGCATGGGAACCACAGCTGAAATGGTCACGACCCAGGGTAATTAAGTAGTAGTAGTTACGTCCATGCATCTCTTTGATTCTAGTTTCAATACCATTATCATGCTTAATTATTATTTAATTGAATTTTATTCTCATAAAATGCATGAGGCAGGCACCGGGGAATAGTTCATGTGCATGCTACGTTTGCGAGAACATTCACTTTATGACCGAAAGAAGCAGAGATGAAGGAAATCTTTGGGTACCTAAACACTATTTATATTTTTTTTAATCTAATATATATACACACAACTAATATATTCATATTGATCCCATTCTTTAAAGATGAAGAAGATGCGGGATAAGCTCCTACCAAAGGACTTCATACGAGCACTTCAAGAGGAAATGGCGGAATTTTTGCTTGCGCAGGTCATAACTTCAGATGGAGAATACCATTTCACTTAATGAATGCATGTAATGATATGCAAATTATAGTAGAAATTGTATATACCTATATATATATATATATATATGTGTGTGTGTGTGTGTGTGTGTGTGTGTGTGTGTGTGTGTGTGTGTGTGTGTGTGTGTGTATGCATGGTCGTACGAGAATCTATGATATATGATTGGTTCTATAAGAAATTCTATGATATATGCATAACATGTGCAGTATGTAGTACCGTAAAAATAATTAAATAGAAAACACAAAATGAAAAGGAAAAATAAACCATAAACTCTAAACCCCTAAACCCCTAAACCTCTAGTCATGGTTGGTGGCGCCAACCAGGACTAAAGGGTCCCAGCCCCCGGCGCGCGTAGCTGGCCACGTGAAAGGGATTTAGTCCCGGGTCGTGGCCAACCGGAACTAAAGGGTGGTCCTTTAGTCTTGATTTATTTGTCCTGATTGGTGAACCGGGACTAGACGTCCTTCCTAACCGGGACTAGAGGCCGTTTCTCCACTAGTATACACACACACAAAAAAAATCATGAACTTATAGTGGATAGTGTATGTGCTAGAAATACATGATTTTTTTGTGTGTAGCTTACATCAAAATGTATTTAATCATAAACTTTATAAAAATGTACTCCCTTCGTTTCTAAATATAAGTCTTTTTAGATATTTCAATGCGGACTAGATATGGATGTATATAGATGGATTTTAGAGCGAGATTCACCCATTTTGCTTCGTATGTAGTCCATCTCTAAGAGCAACTCCAACCCGTCGACCCAAACAGACGGTGATTTTATCCATTTAGATCGGCCGCCCGCTCGGCATCCGCCTAGTTTACGATTTGGGTCGGCTGTGCGCCCAACGGTCGTGACACATTCCATGTCCGCGCACAAATTTGAAAAAGGCCCGCGGCCATAGATAATGCCAACACCTATAGTTCATGTCGGCACCATGCCAGCGGCCAGCATACGATGCAAGCCTAAAAATTCACCATATAGTTCATGCTGGCACACTGCCAGCGGCCGGCACACATGCCAGCGCACAAAAAGGGGTGGGAAGTTCGACCACGCCATATCGACCGTGGTCATGCCAGCACACTTGCCGGCATACAAAAAAGGGATGGTGCTCACCGCCATAGATTACTCGTCGTTGTCGAATTTGAGCATGTCGGCCTGTATCTTCTTGAACCATGGCCTCTTCCTTGACGACACGGTGTTGCGGTCCAACTTCATGATCTCCACCTCTGTCAACATACTCGCGAGCGCCACTTCTTTCGCATTGGTCTTGGCATTGGCGGCCTCGATCTCGAGCATCTTCGCTTGCTTCTCCACCTCCATCTCAAGCATCCTCGCTTGCTTCTCCGCCTCCATCTTAAGCCTCCTGTTGGGGATATTACCACTGGGTGTAAACCGGCCTACTTGGGCCGGGTTAACGTCATAGTGGTATAAGCAGGTGAAGGCCCAAGGCCTATAGTCGGTTTAGAATCTGTAGCTGTAAAACCGACCTGATGTATAACTTGTATTGTAAGTTAGGAATAGAGAGATACCGACCGGGATACGAATATGAACCGGCTGGGACTCTATGGACCGACGGGCGTCACCCGTGTATATAAGGGGACGGCCCGGCGGCGGTTCAAGGGGGACAACCACAACTCGAGCCTAGGCGAAGCTTGTTTGCTCCCTAGCCATCGAGACCACATCAATTCCATCACAACTAGATGTAGGCTTTTACCTTCATCGAAGGGGCCGAACTAGTATAAACCCCACGTGTCTTTGTGTCCGCTTTAACCCCTTCAAGTAAACTCGTAGCGATGGCTCCACGACTAAGTCCTTTCGCTAGGACATCTGCCGTAACAAATCCACGACAGTTGGCGCCCACCGTGGGGCTATCGCACGATGGTTTGACGATCTTGGAGGGCAAGCTCAAAGGACTCGAAGGCTATGTTGTGGGCCGGATGACCAAGAGTCGTCGTGGCAGGATCTACATCGATGATGCAGGATGGGGTCCTGAGGCCGATTCAATTGAGTATGGTTACCGGGTCCCCTTTGGCAGCGTACACATCTTCATCGGCAAGATCGGTGAGCCTGGGCCTGAGCCGGACATCTACACCGACCCCGTTGAGACAGCTCAGCGTGCGAGCTTTATTCAGGTTAAACCGACCATGAAGCGTGCCTTCGTTGGAGTCATCTACGGAGGAGAGCGCGAGGACGAATCAGAGCACGATAGCGAGACCGTCGTCTATTCTGGCGACGAGTCCTCGACCGGAGAGACCGAGTCACTATACCGAATGCAAGAAGATCAAGTTAGGGGTTGTTCCGATGGCGACAGTATTCCGGACCCCCCAGGCCAGACCAACCGGGTTGGAATATTCTTGGCTGGCACCCAGGCGGCGAATTATTCTTCGACTGCCGCAGCAATGCTCTCCGGATCCGCAGCGGCAGCGGCAGCAGGGGCAGGAGGCCTTGTGCGCCCGCCGGTTCAAGTTCTATCTGATCTGTTTGACGCACTGGCCGCGCTTATGGCGGAGGATGACCCGGCGGATCAAGATGCTCATAACGCAGAAATCGCGAAGGTGAGAGAGCAGATCGTGCAAGCCAAAGCGGATCTGGCAGCAGAAAAAGACCGGATGGCCGCAGAGCGGGCCGCTTTGGACGCACAGGCCTATAAACTCATGCTTGACCAGAATGCATCACAGGAGGTTTTAAAGCGAAAGCACAGATCACGCCTGCCGTTAGGGTTTGACCCCCGAAATCTCTTTCACACTCCGGGAGCTGGACCCAGTAATCCACCGCGGTACCAGGAGACAAACCGGATTGAGGCGCCAGGGCCAGGAGCGACGGTCCAACCTCGCCTGATGGAGCCCCCTCAACAAAATATTGCAATGCCTCCACCGGTGCAGACGCCCCCGGGTCATTATTCGAATCCTATGGACAACCTTGTTGCGGCCGCAGCACGGTTAGAGGCCATCCCGGTCGAAGGGGATTCTCCGCAAGCAGTAGAAACGTGCCGGGTTAAGGAGCTTCTCCGGACCGCGCTGATGCAGCAGGAGGCATACTCATACAGCCGTGATCGGATTCATTTTATGCCCCATCCGAGCCGGAGTTACAGCAGGCGCATAGATGAACCGGCCATATCAAGCAATGCACACGGCCGTGAAGCGGCCCGTGGTGATGACCCGGCAGGTGGTGTTGTCGATGCTCGGGATGCGGTGAACCGGGCCCGGGCACAAAGGGAGGCCGAGTTAGCAGCACAGGATAATGCGGGCCAACTTACACCAGTTCGTTCTGCCACCTTTGCCGGACCAGGAATCACATCCGCTCTGGGAGTGCCTTGCTTGATCCCTGCTTTACGTAGTGTGCGCCTGCCTAAGGATTTCAAGGGCCCACGCAAGGTGCCGAATTATACCGCTGATTTACCCCCTGAAGCGTGGATAGAAAGTTATGAGATGGCCATGGAAATGCTGGATGTGGATGAGGCTGCATGTGCCAAATATTTCACCATGATGCTCGAAGGCACGGCTCGTACTTGGTTAAAGAGCCTACCGCCCAATTCTATCAGCTCTTGGGCCCAGTTGCGGAGCCGGTTTATACAGAATTTCAAGGATACATGTGAGCAGCCCAAATCCATAGTAGACCTGGCGGCTTGTGTCCAGGAAGAAGGAGAATCAACGACCCATTGGGTGCGTCGCGTTTCGGAAATTTTGCACTCGTCTGACAGGATTAATGCTGACTCTGCGTTCTTAACTCTGGAAGGCAACTGCCGGTTTGAGCCTCTAAAATTGAAACTGGGACGCATGAAGCGAGTCTGTAATGACATGAGAACCCTCATGGCTGCCCTAGTGAAGTATGCCGATTCAGACAGTACCAAGGATCCCGAGCTTAATGATAATGAAGCAGGGAAGGGAAAGAAGGATAGCAACTCCAAATAGCAGCAGAATAAACTAGTGGGTCATGGAAACGGAGGCAAGCGCAAGGCGAACGGCAGCGTGGACTTTGTGGCTAACACTAACGCACAGGACAGGGGGCAGCGGCGCAGAGGTAAAGCGGCAAATCATAACGGGGCTCCCAATCCTAATGCAAGCCGTTTGAACTATTTGTTGAATCAGCCTTGCCCAAAGCACGGGAGAAGGAGGCACCGGCTAGCCATCTTTGGAAAGATTGCTACATCATGCAGGAGTTCAAGAACTCTAATGCTTTCCGGTATGATCACGGATCAGGTGGCGGTTCAGGATCCGGTTTCAGCGGGCCGGATCACGATAGGGTTTCTGGTTCAGGACGTAATCAGGGCGGTCACAACTACCAGAATAATCAGAACAGCCAGCAGCAGCAGCAGCAGTCAGGCTATCAGAGCCAGCAGTAGCAGTCGGGCTATCAGAGCCAGCCGAAGCAGTTGAGCAATGGGCAATACCATGTCTTCACAACGGGCTTGGATAAGCGTGACCGAAAACTCCACCAACGAGCGGTGAATTCTGTTGAACCGGCCTTACCGCGTTACTTACGCTGGTCAGAGCAGCCCATCGTGTGGAGCAGAGAAGATCACCCGCCCCGGGTTGATAATCCGGGTCAGTTAGCATTAGTGGTGGACCCTCAGGTGGGGGGTTATAAATTCACCAAGGTACTCATGGATGGAGGAAGCAGTATTAACATACTATATTATGAGACATTCAGGCGCATGGGACTGACAGACAAGGATCTCAGACCGTCGAACACGGTATTCCATGGTGTTGTGCCAGGCAAATCTGCATATCCTGTTGGTAAGATAGCTCTAGATGTGGTTTTTGGAGACGAGCACGACTCCCGGTCAGAAAAATTGAGCTTCGAAGTGGTGAAGATCCAAAGCCCGTATCACGCCTTGTTTGGGCGACCGGCTTATGCCAAGTTCATGGCACGGCCTTGTTATATCTACTTACAGCTCAAGATGCCGGGTTACAAGGGGACAATAACGGTTCACGGGAACCGTAGGATCGCTTTGGAATGTGAAGAGGGTGATGCGGCTTACGCAGAGTAAGTTTGTGCCACGGAAGAGTTGAAGTATTATAAGGACAATGTCGATCCGGCGGATATGACCCCTTTGAAGAAGCCAACTACAGAGCATGATTCAGATCTGAAGTTCAAATCGGCAGCTGAGACCAAGCTTGTTGACTTCGTGCCCGGCGATTCATCCAAGCAGTTCACTATCAGTGCCAACCTGGATCCCAAATAGGAAAGCGCGCTCATCGAGTTCATCCGTGAGAATCGGGACATTTTTGCATGGAAGCCGTTTGACATGCCAGGTGTACCGAGGGAACTCGCTGAGCACACTCTTAATGTGGATCCTAAGTATAAACCGGTGAAACAGTTCCTCCGCCGGTTTAACGAGGAAAGACGCAAAGCCATTGGAGAGGAAGTGGCCAGGCTTTTAGCAGCTGGTTTTATTATTGAGGTGTTCCATCCAGAGTGGCTTGCTAATCCGGTGTTAGTTCTTAAGAAAAACGGCACTTGGCGTATGTGTGTGGATTATACAGATCTTAACAAAGCCTGTCCGGCAGACCCTTTCGCTCTCCCCCGTATTGATCAGATCATTGATGCCACGGCAGGTTGTGAGCGTTTGAGTTTTTTGGATGCATACTCTGGATATCATCAGATCAAGATGGCGGTTAAGGACCAGGAGAAAACAGCATTCATTACTCCCTTTGGAGCCTTTTGTTATGTATCTATGCCCTTCGGGCTCAAGAGTGCCCAAGCCACCTATCAACGGTGTGTACAGAATTGCCTGCATGAGCAGATCGGCCGCAATGTGCACGCATATGTAGATGATATTGTAGCAAAATCAAGGCAGAAGGAGACACTGGTGGATGATTTGAAGGAGACCTTTGACAACTTGCGAGCTTACAGGATGATGCTTAATCCGGCCAAGTGTGTTTTCGGTGTTCCAGCAGGCAAGTTACTGGGTTTCTTGGTGTCTAACAGAGGAATTGAGGCTAATCCGGAGAAGATTACGGCTATTACATCTCTAGCTAAACCGGAGTGTATCAACGATGTTCAGCGTTTGGCGGGCCAAATCGCTGCGCTGAGCCGGTTTATCAGCCGCCTCGGGGAGAAGGCTATCCCTTTGTACCAAATGCTGAGGAAGACAGACAATTTCGTCTGGAGTCCAGCTGCTGACGAGGCATTTGAGGATTTGAAGCGGCAGTTAGCCAATCCACCTGTTCTTGCAGCTCCGATCGACAAGGAGCCACTATTATTATACGTAGCGGCTAATGCTCGGGCAGTTAGTGTGGCTATTGTGGTGGAGTGCAAAGAGGCAGGCAAGGAATATCCGGTTCAGCGGCCGGTTTATTATATCAGTGAGGTGCTGATTGAGTCCAAGCAAAGGTATCCGCATTGGCAGAAGCTGGTCTATGGTGTTTCTATGGCCAGTCGGAAGTTGAAGCAGTATTTTCAAGGGCACCCCATTACAGTGGTCAGTTCAGCTCCCTTGGGTGATATTATACAGAATCGGGAGGCGACTGGCCGGATTGCCAAGTGGGCTATAGAGCTGGGGCCGCACGGTCTGAAGTACGTGCCTCGGACGGCCGTGAAGTCTCAGGCACTTGTTGACTTCATCAATGATTGGACGGAATTACAGGCACCAGAGGAGAAGCCGGATCACACATATTGGACTATTCATTTTGACGGATCCAGGCAATTGGAAGGCTCGGGGGCTGGAGTCGTATTAACTTCCCCGCGAGGTGATAAGTTTTGTTATGTTCTCCGCTTAATGTTCCCTTGTACTAATAATGCAGCTGAGTATGAAGCCTTGCTCCATGGTCTGCGGATGGCTAAAGAGATGAATTTAAGCCGGGTTAAGTGTTTTGGTGACTCGGACCTAGTGGCTCAACAGGTGTCTGGCACTTGGGATTCTAAAGACCCGCTCATGGCTGCGTATCGTCGGGAAGTGGACAATATTGCAGGTTGTTTCAAGGGTTATCAAGTGGATCATGTGGACCGTCGGAAGAATGAAGCGGCGGATGCTTTAAGCCGGTTGGGCTCTCAGCGTAAACCGGTCCCGCCTAACGTCTTTTTGGATGTGTTGCACAATCCGTCAGTCAAGCTCCCAGGTGAAGCGGATTTAGCTATTCCTGATCCGGAGTCTCAATTGGTGGCAGCCCTGCGTGTTATTCCGGATTGGACAGTTCCTTATCTTGTGTACATGACAAGGGGGGAGTTGCCAGAGGACGAAATTTTGGCCAGGCAGATAGTCCGGCGATCCAAGTCTATGACAATTGTCAATGGTGAATTACATCATTGCAGTGTATCAGGGGCATTTCAACGTTGTGTTTCTCCTGAGGAAGGCTGTGAAATCTTAAGAGAAATCCATGAAGGGGATTGTGGGCATCACGCCGGTTCAAAGTCTCTGGTTGCAAAGGCGTTTCGTCACGGGTTCTACTGGTTGACAGCACATGCTGACGCAGAGGATTTGGTTAAACGGTGTGATGGATGTCAGAAATTTTCAAGGCGTGCTCATGTGCCGGCTCAGGAATTGAGGATGATCCCAATAACATGGCCATTTGCAACTTGGGGGCTAGACATGGTTGGACCTTTTAAAAGATCCAAGGATAAGAAAACTCACATTTTGGTGGCAGTTGATAAATTTACCAAGTGGGTTGAAGCGGAGCCTGTCAGCAAGTGTGATGCAGCAACTGCGGTACAGTTCATCAAGAAGGTGATTTTCCGGTTTGGTTTTCCACACAGTATCATTACTGATAATGGTACCAATTTATCCAAGGGTGCTATGAAGGAGTTCTGTGAACGTGAGCACATCCGACTTGATGTGTCGTCAGTAGCACACCCCCAGTCCAATGGACAGGCAGAACGAGCTAATCAGGAAATCTTGCGAGGCATCAAACCCCGGCTTTTGGTCCCATTGCAAAGAACACCAGGATGTTGGGTTGAAGAGCTGCCATCTGTATTATGGAGTATCAATACTACGCCAAACCGATCCACAGGATACACGCCATTTTTCATGGTCTATGGAGCAGAGGCAGTTCTCCCTAGTGACATCCGGCACGATTCGCCTCGTGTGGCAGCTTATGTTGAGGCAGACAATGAGACATCACGACAAGATGCTTTGGACCTATTGGACGAAGAGCGTGATATAGCGGCTGCCCGTTCGGCGATTTACCAGCAAGATCTTCGTCGCTAGCACAGTCGCCGGGTTAGAACCAGAACTTTTCAAGAAGGAGATTTGGTGCTTCGATTCATCCAAGATCAAACGGATATGCACAAGTTATCCCCACCCTGGGAGGGACCTTTCATAGTCAGCAAGAATCTGCACAACGGGTCGTATTATCTGATTGACATTCGAGAGCATCAAGACTCACGTACATCAGAAGAAGAGACCAACAGACCGTGGAATATAGCTCATCTTCGGCCTTACTATACTTGAGCCATTGGCTCTATTTATGTACATATCATGACAATGTATATATTATCTTTGATATATCAAACCGGAGCCTCAGCCGAAGCGGGGTCTCTGTCTTTCTCATCATGCGAGGTTACACGGAGTGGTTCTGTCTAAAGCGGCCTCCGGTTTACCCCTTGACATTTGTTTTTATATCACTGGGGGCTTTGGTCGTGTCCGAACCAACGAACACCCTTTGATAGGCGACAGCCACCAGATCATTTGGGGACTGGGTCAAGTCTGAACCAGTAATGCCTCTTGGTCGGCCTAAGGCCACAAAATCACTTGGGAGCATGGTCGGGCCCGAGCCATTGCTACGCCTCTTGATTTGGCATATATGCCACGAGTCATTTGGGGACCTGGATGACTTGAATCATTGTCACCCCTATTGGGGGCCTTGATCCTGTCCGACCATGGTAATGCCATCTGAACAGCTTAATATAGCATATTTTTGCGAATGGTTTTTATCATTACTTTCGTTTCCATCTTGTTTTCATGGTTTGTTCGTTTTTGCTTTTGTTGGATTTCTTTATGTCAACAAGCATATTTTTTCCGGTTCAGCCAATGATTTTTGATCCCCCTTCTAATCCGGAGGAGTCTCCCGGTTTACCTTTTCCCTGTTAACATCATGGAATAACCAGGGGGCTTGTATTAAGTCAGCACGGTTTGTACGGGGGCTACTTTCTCCCTTTTTGACGGTAATGGTTTATAAAACCACCGCTTCAGGCTTGGATAAGCCAGCTTTATACCCAAACATGGAAGGTATTTATGTATCATGTGTTTGTTATATTTCTGATACACATATCAAGATCATGATCCGGCTGCGGTATAACCGCTACCGAAGTTCAAATTTTTCTGATTGCAGGAAATATGAATTAAAGTTCTTCAAGCAAAAGCTTTAGTACTTATGCACGAAGGCATATCCTAGGCAGAAGTTTTAACTATCCTATTACAAGGCAGCATGGTGCCCAAACAAAATCATTGTTTTGTAGAAGGATGTTTCAAATAGCACTTCAAACCGGCTTCCGGTTCAAGCTTGCTCCTCGTCCTCCGTCGCTTCAGCTTCCTCGTCTCTACCCATTGGCTGGAAATCAACAGTGGTCCAGTCGATTCCCATTAAGGCTTGGAAAACAGCTTCTTCATGGATCAGGGAAGACGGTTCAATATCAGGGGCGTAAGTGTGCTTACGGATTGGAGGAATCAGATTCTCCGCTTCAACAGTTGGGGCAGGCACTCGCTTGTTTTGATTATTGTATTGCGCTTGATAATGCGTCAAATCTGCCTCTTCAGCTAGCTGGCAAGCCAGAGGGCGCACTGCACGGTTTATAGCCCTTAAATCTTCTTCGTTGAACTCAGAGCCGTCTTCTTTCAGACTGGGATAGCCTTGAGCTGCTTCCACAGGATCAAAGTCGGGCACCCATGCCTTTGCCCGGATTAAGGCATTGATGGCTCCGGTTCGGGCAGTGGATTTTTTCAGCTCCTCAATCCGGGCTGGAAGCATTGACAACTTGCTAAGAGTGTCCTGGATTAAAGAGGGCGCCGGGTTGTTGTGAGAAGCTGTGCTGATGATCCGTTGGGCTCCAGTGTACAATTGTTCTACCAAGGTGTAGGCAGCTTTCAATTTCTTCCGCACATCATTTCCTAAGTGCCCAATACGTGTGCCTACAAAAGGATTGGAATGGTCTCAAACCGGACTTATGATACAGCAGATTCAAATTTATCACAGAAGTTACAAGGAGCTTACCAAAGATAGCAGCAGTCATGGAGTGTATTTGCCGCTGTACGGCCGACAGTTCATCTACCACCGGTTTAAGGGCCGCTTCAGCATTTTCTGCTCTTTTGGTTAAACCGGCCTTCTCAGTGGCCCAGTCAGCTCGCTCTTTCTTAAAATTTTGTTTCAGCCGTTCAGCAGTGTTCAAAGCGCTGGTTAATTCTTCCTTGGCTTTATCTGTTTCAGCTTGCTGGGTCTTCAGGGCCTCCTGCAAATCGGCAATCCGGTCCTCCTTGATTTTAATCTCAGCCTGCATACAGATGACATTTTAAAGCTTTTCACAGTCAAGACAAGAAATTGAAGTATCAACCACATAATAAAGTTATATGCCTGATACTTGGGGGCTAATGTACCTTCAATTTTTTATACTGCTTGAATACAAAGTCCCAAGCTCAATACAAGTATTCAACTTGGCACTTGGGGGCTAATGGCTATTTGATCAAGTTCCGTTCTAAGGACAGCTTTTTATTTTTTAGCCCCGGTTTGCTTATGCTAAACCGGCCCTCGAGGGTTATGCTGACGGATTCCAAAAAATATATATTCAGGATCAAGTCCCGGTTTGACCAAGGTCACAAACCAGCCCTTGGGGGCTACCGGGATGAATGCAAGGGCAGAAAAGAAAGAAGGAATTTACCTCAAATTTATCCCTCATCATTTTGACCAGGCCAGCTTCACAGTCACGGCTAGTATAAAGCCGGTTCAAATAGCCAGAGTGAAGATCTTGAGCATTCAGAGCGGCATATGTTTCTAATTCAACATCCCATTTTCCTTTATTCAAAGGGGAAGAATCCTCTTTCATGGTATGCCTGGTAAGGGTGGCAGGATTCCCGGGTTCAGAGCGGCCTACACCGGTAATCACAACATCGTCATCTTTTGACTCGCCGGTTTGGGTTGGTGCGGCCGTTTTGTCAGCAGGAGTGTGGGATTTCTCAATCTGGACAGAGCTGGCAGGCGGATCAGCAGACGCTGGAGTATTAGTAAGACCTTCTTCAGGGATAATGTTGTCTTGCAGAGGAGGATCATTGGGGATATCTTCAGAAGTAAACATTTCACGATCCGGCGCTTGGCATGTTCTGGGGCTATATTTTCTTCAGCCTCTTTATCCAGGCGGGCCTTCTTGCTTGGTTTCGGTTTAGCCCTGGAAGAAAAGATAAAAATTAAGGAAAAGTGTAAACCATTGCGCAGCATACTAGAAGCATATGTTCGGTTTAACTTACCCAGCAACTGTTTTCAAAGGTGGTAGCTGGGTGGCTGACGATTCACCAGATGAGGAATGAGAAGTGACCTGATAATCGGAGTCGGATGGATTAAGAGGTTGACGGAAGAAACCCGCTTTACGATTTAAATCAATAAAAAGGTCGGAGACCTCGGAGCGGCGTTTTCAAACCGGACTGTTTGGTAAACCGGCAGAGGTAACTACCTGGCCACTGTGCCGGGTTGTGCGGCGAGCTTCGTGTTGTTGAGTCTTCATAAGAAATTGGGAATCCAGATAAGCAAGAGGATGAGAAAATTTAACTTTTCGGTTTGCCCGGCGAAATTTTGGCAAAGGCAAGATTTCTGAATCGGAAGAGAGAATAGTTACCTCAACGAAAACCGCATTGCTGGCTTCAGCGTCATCCTGACAAACATCATCATCAATAAGGCGTGTAAAAAGTAAGCCAAGTGAATCAAGTTCTACCTCAAGATCCGGATTACCCACATCATCATCAATGGCTGGGTCAGATGAAGCGGTGGTTTTTCTCTTATGAGCTGGTTTCTTGACAACCTTGGTCTTGGGCCGGGTTGGCCGTCCTGCCTTCTCCGTTTTGTCTTGAGGAAGTTTCTTACTCCAGAACGGATTAGCACCCTGGATCAGCAGCAATTAAAACGTTGAACATATAAAATAGTAACTCGGTTCAACAAAAGAGCAATTGAAATATTACCGCTGGCGGTTTGTTGGTGGTGCGGTAAGGAAGCAGACCGGTTTGAGCACAGAGGTGCTCCGGTTCATTCAGCATCTTCTTCACAGATTCTGCGACTTCGTCCTCAGGGAGTTGGATTTTAGTGTGTCGGAGTGGGTCATCGACACTATCAGTATACTCACACATCAAATTTGGGCGCCGGCTTAGAGGCAAAATACTCCATGATATCCAGCAGCGTGCAAGGTCTATTCCTGTTAAACCGTTGGCCATGAAGGCCCGGAGCTTGGACAGTTGAGGAGCATATTTAATTCTCTCCTTAGCGCTTAGCCTTTGTGGAAAAGGGTGAGTGTTGCTGAGCCGTTCCGGACGGAAGCCAGGCAAGGGATTTTCATTGTCAGGAGATGTATTCTTGCAATAAAACCAAGTTACGTTCCATTCCTTGGGGTGAGTATGGAGTTTGACGTGAGGGTAAGTGATTTCTTTCCTCTTCTGAATGGCCATACCGCCCAGTTCGGTATTAGGGCCGTCAGTGAATTCAGTACGACGGTTCAGATGAAAGAGATCTCTAAATAATTCGACGGAAGGCTCCTCTTGAAGGTATGCCTCAGAAAGTACTTGAAAGTGACATAGATTGGTGACAGAGTTGGGGCCAATATCCTGTGGACGGAGTTGAAAGTTGGCTAACACATCCCGATAAAATTTGGAGCCGGGCGGTTTGAAACCCCGGGCCATATGATCTGTGAAGACCACGACCTCTCCTTCCTGGGGTGTAGGAGGACATTCATCTCCAGGAACCCTCCAATGGATCGTGTCTTTGCTATCCAAAGCGCCAATCAGGACTAGATCGTTCAGCTGTGATTCTGTGACACGGGAGGGAACCCAGTTGCACTCGTACACTTGTTTGGCCATGACAAGATCTACAAGAAATAAATGATCCGGTTCAAGAACATGCCGGATAAAACGGTGTTGATCTAATTACGGTAAACCGGAGGCAGTACCCATAAACCGGTCTTCTACAACGTAGCATCAGATGGATTCTGGCGGATCAACCAGGGGACTAATGACATATATACCGGTCTAGCAATTTTTTCTCTATGGTAAAGTTAAACCGCCTGGCCTAAGCATCGGAAGCAATCGAAACTATGGATAACTAGTTATACAGAAACAAGTTTCACAAAATTATGTTACAGCCACGGATCTACAGCAAGCTCATAAAAACAGGAAATATTTTGAAGACTAAGACGGAAACAGAAGTGAACCATTGAGCGGATAGATGCGAGAGATCTATGAGCTTGGATGAGAAATGGTAAGCGGATGCTAAAGGGATCGCTACTGAACACAGCAAGAGTTCACAGATGCATTCAAGATCAGAGAGCAGTTATGAAAGCGCGATGAACATAGCAAGAACATGAAACCCTAGGAACAGATCTAGGTTAAGTGGGAGAGAGAACTTACCAGGAACGGAGAGGATGCGGAAAGACGCCGCGACACTCTGGTACGCACAGGTTGATGCAGCGGCCTGAGACAAGGCAGAGGTCGACGGTGGTGGCGGAGCTCCAAAGCCGGCAACGTGAGGAAGAAGAAGAAGAAGGGACGAAGGGGAAGAGAAAACAAATGACCCTTCGGTCTTATTTATAAGGCAACTGAGCTAGGTCAAACGCACGAATCCAGGAGCTGTCATTAAGAGAGTGTTATGAATTTCATAATGACGTCATGCCGGTTTATAATAGCCAAATCTGATGACGTCATGCCGGTTTACAGCAATCAAACATGATGACGACATGAAGATTTGCCAATTAACAGAAGACATCCAAGATGCAAGATGGTGTGAAGGATTGACATGAACCAGTTCAAATCAATCTGGGGCCTAATGTTGGGGATATTACCACTGGGTGTAAACCGGCCTACTTGGGCCGGGTTAACGTCATAGTGGTATAAGCAGGTGAAGGCCCAAGGCCTATAGTTGGTTTAGAATCTATAGCTGTAAAACCGACCTGATGTATAACTTGTATTGTAAGTTAGAAATAGAGAGATACCGACCGGGATACGAATATGAACCGGCCGGGACTCTATGGACCGACGGGCGTCACCCGTGTATATAAGGGGACGGCCCGGCGGCGGTTCAAGGGGGACAACCACAACTCGGGCCTAGGCGAAGCTTGTTTGCTCCCTAGCCATCGAGACCACATCAATTCCATCACAACTAGACGTAGGCTTTTACCTTCATCGAAGGGGCCGAACTAGTATAAACCCCACGTGTCTTTGTGTCCGCTTTAACCCCTTCAAGTAAACTCGTAGCGATGGCTCCACGACTAAGTCCTTTCGCTAGGACATCTGCCGTAACAAATCCACGACACCTCCTCCTTTGGATCTCCATGAAGGCGTTCATTTTCTCTTCCTTGTCTTGCCGGTGCTTCTCCTACCCCGAGTCCTTCTGTCAGCATGCCCTCCACGATTGCGAGCAAGGCGATGGACGTTGCGTCCCGCTTGTCCTCCTTCTTGGAGTTGGTCTCTTCCCCTGCGGCCATGGCTTTTCGCCCTTCCCAACCTCCTCCATGGCTTTCTTCCCCCCCCCCCCCCCCGCACGAGCCATGAGGGCGGCATATTGCACCTTGAACTTCTCCTCCCCGTTGATGACCATCCAACAATGGAAGAGGTTGAAGGACTTGCCTTCATGGTGGACCTTGAATGCCTCCAAAGCTTGAAATGCCTACAAATGAAAAGCATGCAAGCATGTCAGCAAAAGAACACTCAAGCATAACGGTAATGGAAAACAAAGAGGGGCGCATGTATACCATATCTTGCATGCCGATGCCGCTCACGGGGCGTGCCTTGATAGCTCTCAAGGATGGCACAAAACTTGTTGCAATCTTATTGTATCACCGTCCATCGCTTCGAAATGGACACCCACCCACGCGTGCTATGGATTTGATACGGCGCAAACTTCTTGCGTTCATGAAACTCACGATGAACACGAATCCAAAAAGGTTGATGCCAACATCAGTGTTAGAACTACAAGAACTAACTTTTTTCAAAAGGTTAACTACCGCGGTGGAATAATATATATATGTGGTTGCATAACACGGGCAAAGGCTGAGTACACAAACATACGGACCTTGCAACTTAAACTGCTTGTCTGACTGGCATGTTCACAATATTAGGGGAGGAGTATCTAGGAAATACATCACACGCCTAGTCATTAGAGGAAAGAAAATTCAGAAGCCAAAAGAAAGGTCGGATCTTGTACAGATGGAGGAGGATATGGATTCAACTAAACACATGGTTGCCACTTGTTTAAGTACTAGTACCACTTCAATCAAGAAATATGTCTGATAGGGTATACAGGGTTCAACAGCAAATGTTGCACGGGTGCAGCGAGGGAAAGAAATAAGAGAACATAACTCGCCAATTTTGCCAATCTCCCAAGTCAAAGCGTTGCTTCACATCCTCAGTTGGTTTACAGCCACAGCTGTGCCTTCTTGAAGATAATTAAGTCCGACAACATTGTCAACATGTAATGCAGAATAGCAGGCTCCTTCAGTTCGATTTCACTACGCCTCGTTCGGATGTAGACATTGGGCCTCATAATTCGATATTGGCATTAGTTGGACCCGAATGCCGTTGTTCAGATGGTCTTGGCATTCAGACTTGGAAACGACCAAGATATTGGCCCGTCCATGGCAACATGCGCGCCTCCCCTTCTCCAATGGGCAGCTCTAGGCGCCGGTGCGCCGGCCCAATACTTTGGGCCGGTCCAGCCCCAGCCGTCCGATGCAGCGAGCGAGAGCCATCCGATCTGCCCTTTCGTTATATCCCCTTCCCCTCGTGTCGTCTTTCTCCCAGAACAAGCGAAGGCGAGCGCCGCTGTCGACCGCCCCGCTCCCAGCCATCGACACGTCCTCTGTCAGTGTTGGTCTGCTTGCAACCTCGCCATCGCCATTCGCCATTCGCGTCCCTAGCCATGGCCATCCCGTCTTGCATCTCCTGGCCATGACCATGGACGCTGCTCCGGCAGCGGCGTTCCTAGCACCGGCCGGGCAGGTGCATATCACGTGGCCCCATGGTTGCACCATTGGGTTGCGGTGCCCCCCCCCCCCCCCCCCCCCCCGTCGTCCTCGCCGAGATCGCTCGACGTGTGGGTGGCTTCCGTCCGCTGCCTCCCTTGCCGTCATCTGCTGGACTCCACTGCTCCACCCACTATAAACCATCGCAGCGAAACGAAAAGACGGATGTAGCTTTTGCTGATGCCGGTTGCAGCTTGCCGAGGCAGCGGCCGTCGTCGTCTCAGCACCGCTTCCACCTTTCCTAGGCAACGGTTCTAGCATCTGCATCACATGGTTGCAGCTCCGCTAGTAGCCGGTTCCAGCAAAAGAAAAACATCCGCTGAGTCGTGGCACCATGAGCTCGCCATGAAGGATGTACCAAATTACCTCACCGGTAGTAGCAAAAAAGGACGACGGATGCAGCAAAAATGTCATCGCCGCCGTCGCGGGTTAAGCCGAGACATGAATGGTTGAAAGTTTTTTCATTGTCGGATGTAGCTTTTTTCATCAACAGTTGCAGCTTTTGTCGTCATCCATAACTTTCGTCGTCTGTTGTTGAAACTTTTTCGTCTCCGGTTGAACCTTTTCTAGTCGCCGGTTGAAGCTTTTATCATCGTCGGTTGAAGCTTCCGTGTTTGCGCAGTGCCAACACCCAAAAATTTTGTTTGCCTTCGATTGAAGCTTTGGGTGACGCTGGTTGTATCATTTTTTGTTGCCGGTTCCAGCACACCAGATAGCTAGTTCCAGCAGACCACATGGCCGGTAAAAGCATCACCATGTGCTAGCTCTAGCACGGGTGCACGCTGAGGTTGCAGCTTTTTCCGGCGTCGGTTCCAGCATCCCCGCATGCCGGTTCCAGCACGAGTGCATGACGGTTGTAGTACCACGTCATCTCAGTCATAGTAGCACGCGACGACGGTCGCATCACCGTCTGGCATGGTTGTAGCACATCCCATGCCGGCGACGAGATTGTGATTGTAGCAACATCGAGGTCTAGTCGCCCAGACGGAGAGGACATTGACGGAGAGGAGCTTGGAGTAGGTGCTCGTGGCACGGAGGCTGCCAAGTGCGGTGGTCGGGCCGGCATCCCAGTAGGCGGTGGTTGGGGGCTGCACAGCTGCGAGAGAGCCAGAGAGGAGATGGGCGAGAGAGACGAGAGGAACGGGAGAAGAGGTTGACGGCTTCCTCAAAAAAGATAAGGATGAAAAGAGATAAGATTGACTGGCTGTGGTTAAACGAGGGCCGATAGATGGGGCGCAATCAAACGATTCGCGGGCGACCGGCCCGAGCTTCGGCCGGTGCGCCGGAAGCCAACGTTTCCCTTCTCGAATTCGGAGCCTCACCGCTCGGTTTTCCTTGGTACTCGGTAGTACGCGAGCCCCCGCCTCACTTACCGCTTCGTCCCACTCGTCGAAAAGGAACAGCCGCTGGAGAGGAGAAGCGGCGCGACTGTGGAGACGGCGGCACGACCGACTGCCTTCTTCCTCCTCCTCATGTAAGACCTCGGGCTCGTCTCTTCTCCCCAACAAGGGTCGATCCATACACAGGCTTCTTCTTGCCTTCCATGGAAAGCGCGCACCCTGTCCCCTGTCTTCCCCATCATGGCGACCGAGGAGGTCCCACCTAGCGGCGGTGGCTGCCTCTAGCCTGCCATGGCGAGCACCCCCCTCGTGACCCTCCCTGCAAGCGCATGAACCCCCCACGGCAGCCGCCCCCCTCCTTCACTCCCACCCTCTTGGTCAGAACCCTAATCCCTAAAATTTTCCTCTAATCCCAAATTGTCTTGTGTATCTCTTGCAGGTCACTTGGTATGTGTACGAATCCCCATCAGCAACCCGATTCAAGTTACGTGATGTTCACTTATGATGTAGATCTGGATAATGCAATTTTCACCTGAGATAGGTACAGTACATGTCATGTTAATCTGAATTTTGCTTGCCATGATTCTATGGATCAGTGTGACATAGGCATGTGATGCTGATCTGAATGAGGCATGTGATGTAGATCCTGTAACAAATGAGCAATTCCAATGCAATTTATGACCATCCAAACAAGACATGGAATTGAACCACTCCTCGGAATGGCAAGTGCCAATTACTTGACATCCAAACAGCAGAATTCACATTCAATATCAATATCAATGTCCTGTGTGATTTGGCATTGGCTCCAATTCAATGTCAAGCCTCCCAATGTCTACATCCAAACAGAGTGTAGAGGAAAATAAAGCAGGTTCAGCACCATATTCACTCCATTGTTCAAGAACATAGCTTGAGAGTGTGAACAAGCTTGTGCATCATGGTTGGTTTGTATGTAGCCTTCCAGGGTTAAAGCATACTCGGGTACTCACTATGCCTAGCTGACATTGAGGACTCCGAATGCTATGCAGCTTCCTCTCACTGTCAAAAAAAAGAGAGTAGGCAGCTTCTCCTGTTTGTTCTTACCACCCGAGTAAATTGCATAAAACCATCACTTTAAGGGCTAGGTTTGCGAAAACACTAAAATACATTTCTCTACAGAAAACACCACATCTTGCATAATGGTTTTGCAAAACCACTGATCGGCGGATTTGGCTCTGTTAAGTGAGATTATGACAGATGAGCCCCCTTTTGCCTACATGGCGTAACATCTCGTGCCAGATGAATTTTAGTCTAAATTTACAAACTACTCCATAGATTTTGCACACACCCCTAGATCAAAAAGGAAAAGGCAACCAGCTCCACGGCGCCTCCCCTTCTTCCCGTCTCCTTCCTCTCTCCTCTCTCTTTTCCCAGCCGACAAGGGCCTGCAGCCGCCCACCTCGCCCTTCAACCTCCCTGCTGACTAGCCTGTGCCGCATAGGTGCACAGGCGCGAGCAGCGGCAGCCGCCGCCGCACACAGGCGCGAGCAGGGAGGTACACTGGCTCACACTGGAGCAACATGAGGTGCACGACAGCAAGTCCAGCGCCGCCGCGCACGGGCGCGAGTCGGGAGGAAGCCGGGGTGCGCACTGGAGCAAGCAGCGGCAGCGGAGCTCCAGCACCCCCCTCGTATTCCTGTTGGGGAACGTAGTAATTTCAAAAAATTTCCTACGCACACGCAAGATCATGGTGATGGCATAGCAACGAGAGGGGAGAGTGTTGTCCACGTACCCTCGTAGACCGTAAGCGGAAGCGTTAGCACAACGCGGTTGATGTAGTCATACGTCTTCACAATCCGACCGATTCAAGCACCGAACGTACGGCACCTCCGAGTTCAGCACACGTTCAGCTCGATGACGATCCCCAGGCTCCGATCCAGCAAAGCTTCGGGGATGAGTTCCGTCAGCACGACGGCGTGGTGACAATGATGATGTTCTACCGGCGCAGGGCTTCGCCTAAACTCCGCGACGATATGACCGAGGTGGAATATGGTGGAGGGGGGCACCGCACACGGCTAAGGAACGATCCGTAGATCAACTTGTGTGTCTATGGGGTGCCCCCCCCCCCGCCCCCGTATATAAAGGAGCAAGGGGGAGGCCGACCGGCCCTAGGGGGCGCGCCAAGGAGGGGGGAATCCTCCTCCTAGTGGGAGTAGGATTCCCCTTTCCTAGTCCCACTAGGAAGGAGGAAGGGGGAAGGAAAGAGAGGGAGAGGGAGAGGGAAAGAGGGGCCGCGCCCCCCCTCCCTAGTCCAATTCGGACTCCCCATGGGGGGCGCGCCACCTCCTGGGCTTCTGCCCTCTCTCTCCCTTCAGGCCCACTAAGGCCCAATACTTCCCCGGGGGTTCCGGTAACCCCTCCGGCACTCCGGTTTTCTCCGAAATCACCCGGAACAATTCCGGTGTCCGAATATAGTCGTCCAATATATCAATCTTTATGTATCGACCATTTCGAGACTCCTCGTCATGTCCCTGATCACATCCGGGACTCTGAACAAACTTCGGTACATCAAAACTTATAAACTCATAATAAAATTGTCATCGTAACGTTAAGCGTGCGGACCCTACGGGTTCGAGAACTATGTAGACATGACCTAGAACTATTCTCGGTCAATAACCAATAGCGGAACCTGGATGCCCATATTGGTTCCTACATATTCTACGAAGATCTTTATCGGCCAAACCGCATAACAACATACGTTGTTCCCTTTGTCATCGGTATGTTACTTGCCCGAGATTTGATCGTCGGTATCCAATACCTAGTTCAATCTCGTTACCGGCAAGTCTCTTTACTCGTTCCGTAATGCATCATTCCGTGACCAACTCATTTGATCACATTGCTTGCAAGGCCTATGAAGATGTGCATTACCGAGAGGGCCCAGAGATACCTCTCCGACAATCGGAGTGACAAAACCTAATCTCGAAATACGCCAACTCAACATGTACCTTCAGAGACACCTGTAGTACTCCTTTATAATCACCCAGTTACGTTGTGACGTTTGGTAGTACCCAAAGTGTTCCTCCGGTAAACGGGAGTTGCATATTTTTCATAGTTACAGGAACATGTATAAGTCATGAAGAAAGCAATAGCAATATACTAAACGATCAAGTGCTAGGCTAACGGAATGGGTCATGTCAATCACATCATTCTTCTAATGATGTGATCCCATTAATCAAATGACAACACATGTCTATGGTTAGGAAATATAACCATCTTTGATTAATGAGCTAGTCAAGTAGAGGCATACTAGTGACTATATGTTTGTCTATGTACTCACACATGTATCATGTTTCCGGTTAATACAATTCTAGCATGAATAATAAACATTTATCATGATACGAGGAAATAAATAATAACTTTATTATTGCCTCTATGGCATATTTCCTTCAGTCTCCCACTTGCACTAGAGTCAATAATCTAGATTACATAGTAATGATTCTAACACCCATGGAGTCTTGGTGCTGATCATGTTTTGCTCGTGAGAGTGGCTTAGTCAACGAGTCTGCAACATTCAGATCCGTATGTATATTGCAAATCTCTATGTCTCCCACTTGGACTTGGTCCCGAATGGAATTGAAGCGTCTCTTGATGTGCTTGGTCCTCTTGTGAAATATGGATTCCTTTGCCAAGGCAATTGCACCAGTATTGTCACAGAAGATTTTCATTGGTCCCGATGCACTAGGTATGACACCTAGATCGGAAATGAACTCCTTCATCCAGACTTCTTCATTTGCTGCTTCCGAAGCAGCTATGTACTCTGCTTCACATGTAGATCCGGCCACGACGCTTTGTTTAGAACTGCACCAACTTACAGCTTCACCGTTTAATAAAAACACGTATCCGGTTTGCGATTTAGAATCGTCCGGATCAGTGTCAAAGCTGTTGGGGAACGTAGTAATTTCAAAAAAAATCCTACGCACACGCAAGATCATGGTGATGGCATAGCAACGAGAGGGGAGAATGTAGTCCACGTACCCTCGTAGACCGTAAGCGGAAGCGTTAGCACAACGCGGTTGATGTAGTCGTACGTCTTCACGATCCGACCGATCCAAGCACCGAACGTACGGCACCTCCGAGTTCAGCACACGTTCAGCTCGATGACGATCCCCGGGCTCCGATCCAGCAAAGCTTCGGGGATGAGTTCCGTCAGCACGACGGTGTGGTGACGATGATGATGTTCTACCGGCGCAGGGCTTCGCCTAAACTCCGCGACGATATGACCGAGGTGGAATATGGTGGAGGGGGGCACCGCACACGGCTAAGGAACAATCCATAGATCAACTTGTGTGTTATGGGGTGCCCCCTGCCCCCGTATATAAAGGAGCAAGGGAGGAGGAGGCTGGCCCTAGGAGGAGGGCGCGCCAAGGGGAGTCCTACTCCCACCGGGAGTAGGACTCCTTCTTTCCTAGTCCAACTAGGAGAAGGGGGGAAAGGAGGGAGGTGGAGAAGGAAGGGAGAGGGGGGCCGCGCCCCAAACCCTTTGTCCAATTCGGACTGGGCTTGGGATGGGCGCGCGCCACCTCCTGGCTCCTTCCCACTAAGGCCCATTATGGCCCAATACTCTTCCCCGTATTCCCGTAACTCCCCGGTACTCCGAAAAATACCCGAATCACTAGGAACCTTTCCGAACTCCGAATATAGTCGTCCAATATATCGATCTTTACGTCTCGACCATTTCGAGACTCCTCGTCATGTCCACGATCTCATCCGGGACTCCGAACTCCTTCGATACGTCAAAACTCATAAACTCATAATAAAACTGTCATCGAAACCTTAAGCGTGCGGACCCTACGGGTTCGAGAATAATGTAGACATGACCGAAACACGTTTCCGATCAATAACCAATAGCGGAACCTGGATTCTCATATAGGCTCCCACATATTCTACGAAGATCTTTATCAGTCAAACCGCATAACAACATATGTTTTTCCCTTTGTCATCGGTATGTTACTTGCCCGAGATTCGATCGTCGGTATCTCAATACCTAGTTCAATCTCGTTACCGGCAAGTCTCTTTACTCGTTACGTAATACATCATCACGCAACTAACTCATTAGTTGCAATGCTTGCAAGGCTTAAGTGATATGCATTACCGAGAGGGCCCAGAGATACCTCTCCGACAATCGGAGTGACAAAACCTAATCTCGAAATACGCCAACCCAACATGTACCTTTGGAGACACCTGTAGTACTCCTTTATAATCACCCAGTTACGTTGTGACGTTTCGTAGCACCCAAAGTGTTCCTCTGGTAAACGGGAGTTGCATAATCTCATAGTTACAGGAACATGTATAAGTCATGAAGAAAGCAATAGCAACATACTAAACGATCAAGTGCTAAGCTAACGGAATGGGTCAAGTCAATCACATCATTCTCCTAATGATGTGATCCCGTTAATCAAATGACAACTCTTTTGTCCATGGCTAGGAAACTTAACCATCTTTGAGTCACGAGCTAGTCAAGTAGAGGCATACTAGTGACACTATGTTTGTCTATGTATTCGCACATGTATTATGTTTCCGGTTAATACAATTCTAGCATGAATAATAAACATTTATCATGATATAAGGAAATAAATAATAACTTTAATATTGCATCTAGGGCATATTTCCTTCAGTCTCCCACTTGCACTAGAGTCAATAATCTAGTTCACATCACCATGTGATTTAACATCAATATTCATATCTGTATATGATTAAGACCCATAGTTCACATCGTCATGTGACCAACACCCAAAGGGTTTACTAGAGTCAATAATCTAGTTCACATCGCTATGTGATTAACACCCAAAGAGTACTAAGGTATGATCATGTTTTGCTCGTGAGAGAAGTTTAGTCAACGGGTCTGTCACATACAGAGCCGTATGTATCTTGCAAATATTCTATGTCTACAATGCTCTGCACGGAGCTACTCTAGCTAATTGCTCCCACTTTCAGTATGTATCCAGATTGAGACTTAGAGTCATCTGGATCGGTGTGAAAGCTTGCACCGATGTAACTCTTTACGACGGGCTTCTTTTATCACCTCCATAATCGAGAAATATTTCCTTAGTCCTCACTAAGGATATTCTTGACCGCTGTCCAGTGATCTACTATTAGATCAAAATTGTATTCCTTTGCCAAACTTAGAGCAAGGTATACAATAGGTCTGGTACACAGCATAGCATACTTTATAGAACCTATGACCGAGGCATAGGGAATGACTTTTCATTCTCTTTCTATTTTCTGCCATAGTCGGGTCTTGAGTCTTACTCAATTTCACACCTTTGCAAAACAGGCAAGAACTCTGTCTTTGACTGTTCCATTTTGAACTATTTCAAAATCTTGACAAGGTATGTACTTATTGAAAAACTTATCAAGTGTCTTGATCTATCTCAATAGATCTTGATGCTCAATATGTAAGCAGCTTCACCGAGGTCTTCCATTGAAAAACTTTTATTCAAGTATCCCTTTATGCTATCCAGAAATTCTATATCATTTCCAATTAATAATATTTCATCTGCATATAATATCAGAAATGCTACAGAGCTCCCACTCACTTTCTTGTAAATACAGGCTTCTCCAAAAGTCTGTATAAAACCATATGCTTTGATCACACTATCAAAGCGTTTATTCCAACTCCGAGATGCTTGCACCAGTCCATTGATGGATTGCTGGAGCTTGCACACTTTGTTAGCATCTTTAGGATTGACAAAAACTTTCTGGTTGCATCATATACAACTCTTCTTTAATAAATCCATTAAGGAATGCAGTTTTGACATCCATTTGCCAGATTTCATAAAATGTGGCAATTGCTAACATGATTCGGACAGACTTAAGCATCGCTACAGTTGAGAAAATCTCATTATAGTCAACACCTTGAACTTGTCGAAAACCTTTTTGTGACCAGTCGAGCTTTGTAGATAGTAACACTACTATCAGTGTCCGTCTTCCTCTTGAAGAACCATTTATTTAACATGGCTTGCTGATCATCAAGCAAGTCAATCAAAGTCCATACTTTGTTCTCATACATGGATCATATCTCAGATTTTATGGCCTCAAGCCATTTCGTGGAATCTGGGCTCATCATCGCTTCCTCATAGTTCGTAGGTTCATTATGGTCTAGTAACATGACTTCTAGAATGGGATTACCGCACCACTTTGGTGCTGATCTTACTCTGGAAGACCTACGAGGTTTGGTAGCAACTTGATCTGAAGTTTCATGATCATCATCATTAACTTCCTCACTAATTGGTGTAGGCATCACTGGAACTGATTTCTGTGATGACCTACTTTCCAATTTGGGAGAAGGTACAATTACCTTATCAAGTTCTACTTTCCTCCCACTCACTTCTTTCGAGAGAAACTTCTTCTCTAGAAAGGATCCATCTTAGCAATGAATAACTTGCCTTCGGATCTGTGATAGAAGGTGTACCCAATAGTTACCTTTGGGTATTCTATGAAGACGCACTTCTCCGATTTGGGTTCGAGCTTATCAGGTTGAAAACCTTTTTCATATAAGCATCGCAACTCCAAGCTTTAAAAAACAACAGCTTAGGTTTACTGCTAAACCATAGTTCATACGGTGTCGTCTCAACGGATTTAGATGGTGCCCTATTAAACGTGAATGCAGCTGTCTCTAATGCATAACCCCAAAATGATAGTGGTAAACCGATAAGAGACATCATAGATCGCACCATATCTAGTAAAGTACGATTACGACGTTCGGACACACCATTACATTGTGGTGTTCCAGATGGCGTGAGTTGCGAAACTATTTCACATTGTTTCAAATGAAGACCAAACTCATAACTCAAATATTCGTCTCCACGATGAGATCGTAGAAACTTTATTTTTCTTGTTATGATGATTTTTCCACTTCACTCTGAAATTCTTTGAACTTTTCAACTATTTCAGACTTATGTTTCATCAAGTAGATATACCCATATCTGCTCAAATCATCTGTGAAGGTTAGAAAATAAAGATACTTGCCACGAGTCTTAACACTCATCAGATCGCATACATCAGTATGTATTATTTCCAATAAGTCAGTAGCTCGTTCCATTTTTCCGGAGAACGGAGTTTTAGTCATCTTGCCCAAAAGGCACGGTTCGCAAGCATCAAATGATTCACAACCAAGTGATTCCGAAAATCCATCTTTATGGAGTTTCTTCATGCGCTTTACACCGATAGACCCAAACGGCAGTGCCACAAATAAGTTGCACTATCATTATTAACTTTGCATCTTTTGGCATCAATATTATGAATATGTGTATCACTACGATCGAGATCCAACAAACTATTTTCATTGGGTGTATGACCATCGAAGGTTTTATTCATGTAAACAGAATAACAATTATTCTTTGACTTTAAATGAATAACCGTATCGCAATAAACATGATCAAATCATATTCATGTTCAACGCAAATGCCAAATAACATTTATTTAGGTTTAACACTAATCCCGAAAGTATAGGGAGTGTGCGATGATGATCATATCAATCTTGGAACCACTTCCAACACACATCGTCACTTCACCCTCAACTAGTTTCTGTTTATTCTGTAACTCCTGTTTCGAGTTACTAATCTTTAGCAACCGAACAAGTATCAAATACTCAGGGGTTACTATAAACACTAGTAAGGTACACATCAATAACCTGTATATCAAATATACCCTTGTTCAGTTTGCCATCCTTCTTATCCACCAAATATTCAGGGTATTTCCATTTCCAGTGACCATTTCCTTTGTAGTGTAAGCACTCAGTTTCAGGCTTTGGTTCATCTTTGGGCTTCTTCGTGGGAGTGACAACTTGCTTGTCATTCTAGTTGAAGTTCCCTTTCTTTCCCTTTGCCCTTTTCTTGAAACTAGTGATCTTGTCAACCATCAACACTTGATGCTTTTTCTTGATTTCTACCCTCGTCGATTTCAACATCACGAAGAGCTCGGGAATCGCTATCGTCATCCCTTGCATATTATAGTTCATCACAAAGTTCTACTAACTTGGTGATTGTGACTAGAGAACTCTATCAATCACTATCTTATCTCGAAGATTAACTCCCACTTGATTCAAGCGATTGTAGTATCCAGACAATCTGAGCACATGCTCACTAGTTGAGCGATTCTCCTCCATCTTTTAGCCATAGAACTTGTTGGAGACTTCATATCTCTCAACTCGGGTATTTGCTTGAAATATTAACTTCAACTCCTGGAACATCTCATATGGTCCATGACGTTCAAAACGTCTTTGAAGTCCCGATTCTAAGCCGTTAAGCATGGTGCACTAAACTATCAAGTAGTCTTCATATTGAGCTAGCCAAACGTTCATAACGTCTGCATCTGCTCCTGCAATAGGTCTGTCACCTAGCGGTGCATTAAGGACATAATTCTTCTGTGCAGCAATGAGGATAAACCTCAGATCACGGATCCAATCCGCATCATTGCTACTAACATTTTTCAACACAATTTTCTCTAGGAACATATCAAAATAAACATATGAAAGCAACAACATGAGCTATTGTTCTACAATATAATTTGCAAAATAATACCAGGACTAAGTTCATGATAAATTGAAGTTCAATTAATCATATTACTTAAGAACTCCCACTTAGACAAACATCTCTCTAGTCATCTAAGTGATCACGTGATCCAAATCAACTAAACCATGTCCGATCATCACGTGAGATGGAGTAGTTTCAATGGTGGACATCACTATGTTGATCATATCTACTATATGATTCACGCTCGACCTTTCGGTCTCCGTGTTCCGAGGCCATATCTGTATATGCTAGGCTCGTCAAGTTTAACCTGAGTATTCCGCGTGTGCAACTGTTTTGCACCCGTTGTATTTGAACGTAGAGCCTATCACACCCGATCATCACATGGTGTCTCAGCACGAAGAACTTTCGCAATGGTGCATACTCAGGG
This sequence comes from Triticum aestivum, assembly GCF_018294505.1. NCBI lineage: Eukaryota > Viridiplantae > Streptophyta > Magnoliopsida > Poales > Poaceae > Triticum > Triticum aestivum. Next base: position 680,009,918 of record NC_057807.1, on the reverse strand, counting down.
AGAACACTTCTTGATTATTAGTGAGAGATCATCTTAAAATGCTACCGTCAATCAATGCAAGATAAGATGTATAAAGGATAAACATCACATGCAATCAATATAAGTGATATGATATGGCCATCATCATCTTGTGCTTGTGATCTCCATCTTCGAAGCACCGTCGTGATCACCATCGTCACCGGCGCGACACCTTGATCTCCATCGTAGCATCGTTGTCGTTACGCCATCTATTGCTTCTACGACTATCGCTACCGCTTAGTGATAGAGTAAAGCAATTACAGGGCGTTTTTATTTCATACAATAAAGCGACAACCATATGGCTCCTGCCAGTTGCCGATAACTTTGGTTACAAAACATGATCATCTCATACAATAAAATATAGCATCACGTATTGACCATATCACATCACAACATGCCCTGCAAAAACAAGTTAGACGTCCTCTACTTTGTTGTTGCAAATTTTACGTGGCTGCTACGGGCTTTAGCAAGAACCGTTCTTACTTACGCATAAAAACCACAACGATAGTTCGTCAAGTTGGTGCTGTTTTAACCTTTGCAAGGACCGGGCGTAGCCACACTCGATTCAGCTAAAGTGAGAGAGACAGACACCCGCCAGCCACCTTTAAGCACGAGTGCTCGTAACGGTGAAACCAATCTCGCGTAAGCGTACGCGTAATGTCGGTCCGGGCCGCTTCATCTCACAATACCGCCGAACCAAAGTATGACATGCTGGTAAGCAGTATGACTTGTATCGCCCACAACTCACTTGTGTTCTACTCGTGCATATAACATCAACGCATAAAACCTAGGCTCGGATGCCACTGTTGGGGAACGTAGTAATTTCAAAAAAAATCCTACGCACACGCAAGATCATGATGATGGCATAGCAATGAGAGGGGAGAGTGTAGTCCACGTACCCTCGTAGATCGTAAGCGGAAGCGTTAGCACAATGCGGTTGATGTAGTCGTACGTCTTCACGATCCGACCGATCCAAGCACCGAACGTACGGCACCTCCGAGTTCAGCACACGTTCAGCTCGATGACGATCCCCAGGCTCCGATCCAGCAAAGCTTCGGGGATGAGTTCCGTCAGCACGACGGCGTGGTGACGATGATGATGTTCTACCGGCGCAGGGCTTCGCTTAAACTCCGCGATGATATGACCGAGGTGGAATATGGTGGAGGGGGGCACCGCACACGGCTAAGGAACGATCCGTAGATCAACTTGTGTGTTATGGGGTGCCCCCTGCCCCCGTATATAAAGGAGCAAGGGAGGAGGAGGCCTGCCCTAGGAGGAGGGCGCGCCAAGGGGAGTCCTACTCCCACCGGGAGTAGGACTCCTTCTTTCCTAGTCCAACTAGGAGAAGGGGGGAAAGGAGGGAAGTGGAGAAGGAAGGGAGAGGGGGGCCGCGCCCCAAACCCTTTGTCCAATTCGGACTGGGCTTGGGAGGGGCGCGCGCCACCTCCTGGCTCCTTCCCACTAAGGCCCGTTATGTCCCAATACTCTTCCCCGTATTCCCGTGACTCCCCGGTACTCCGAAAAATACCTGAATCACTCGGAACCTTTCCGAACTCCGAATATAGTCGTCCAATATATCGATCTTTACGTCTCGACCATTTCGAGACTCCTCGTCATGTCCCCGATCTCATCCGGGACTCCGAACTCCTTCGGTACATCAAAACTCATAAACTCATAATAAAACTGTCATCGAAACCTTAAGCGTGCGGACCCTACGGGTTCGAGAACAATGTAGACATGACCGAAACACGTTTCCGATCAATAACCAATAGCGGAACCTGGATTCTCATATTGGCTCCCACATATTCTACGAAGATCTTTATCGGTCAAACCGCATAACAACATACGTTGTTCCCTTTGTCATCGGTATGTTACTTGCCCGAGATTCGATCGTCGGTATCTCAATACCTAGTTCAATCTCGTTACCGGCAAGTCTCTTTACTCGTTACGTAATACATCATCCCGCAACTAACTCATTAGTTGCAATGCTTGCAAGGCTTAAGTGATGTGCATTACCGAGAGGGCCCAGAGATACCTCTCCAACAATCGGAGTGACAAAACCTAATCTCGAAATACGCCAACCCAACATGTACCTTTGGAGACACATGTAGTACTCCTTTATAATCACCCAGTTACGTTGTGACGTTTGGTAGCACCCAAAGTGTTCCTCCGGTAAACGGGAGTTGCATAATCTCATAGTTACAGGAACATGTATAAGTCATGAAGAAAGCAATAGCAACATACTAAACGATCAAGTGCTAAGCTAACAGAATGGGTCAAGTCAATCACATCATTCTCCTAATGATGTGATCCCGTTAATCAAATGACAACTCTTTTGTCCATGGCTAGGAAACTTAACCATCTTTGATTCACGAGCTAGTCAAGTAGAGGCATACTAGTGACACTATGTTTGTCTATGTATTCACACATGTATTATGTTTCCGGTTAATACAATTTTAGCATGAATAATAAACATTTATCATGATATAAGGAAATAAATAATAACTTTATTATTGCATCTAGGGCATATTTCCTTCAAAAGCTTGCATCGACGTAACCATTTACGACTAGCTCTTTGTCACCTCCATATACGAGAAACATATCCTTAGTCCTTTTTAGGTATTTCAGGATGTTCTTGACCGCTGTCCAGTGATCCACTCCTAGATTACTTTAGTACCTTCCTGCCAAGCTTATTGCTAAGCATACGTCAGGTCTGGTACACAGCATTGCATACATGATAGAGCCTATGGCTGAAGCATAGGGAACATCTTTCATTTTCTCTCTATCTTCTGCTGTGGTCGGGCATTGAGTTTGACTCAACTTCACACCTTGTAGTACAGGCAAGAACCCTTTCTTTGCCTGATCCATTTTGAACTTTTTCAAAATTTTATCAAGGTATGTGCTTTGTGAAAGTCCTATTAAGCGTCTTGATCTATCTCTATAGATCTTGATGCCCAATATGTAAGCAGCTTCACCGAGGTCTTTCATTGAAAAACTTTTATTCAAGTATCCCTTTATGCTATCCAGAAATTCTATATCATTTCCAATTAATAATATGCCATCTACATATAATATCAGAAATGATACAGATCTCCCACTCACTTTCTTGTAAATACAGACTTCTCCAAAAGTCTGTATAAAACCATATGCTTTAATCACACTATCAAAGCGTTTATTCCAACTCCGAGATGCTTGCACCAGTCCATAAATGGAACGCTGGAGCTTGCACACTTTGTTAGCACCTTTTGGATCTACAAAATCTTCTGGCTGCATCATATACAACTCTTCTTCTAGAAATCCATTCAAGAATGCAGTTTTGACATCCATTTGCCAAATTTCATAATTATGAAATGCAGCAATAGCTAACATGATTCGGACAGACTTAAGCATCGCTACGGGTGAGAAAGTCTCATCGTAGTCAACCTCTTGAACTTGTCGAAAACCTTTCGCAACAGGTCGAACTTTATAGACAGTTATATTACCATCAGCGTCAGTCTTCTTCTTAAAAATCCATTTATTCTCAATGGCTTGCCGATCATCGGGCAAGTCAATCAAAGTCCATACTTTGTTTTCATACATGGATCCTATCTCAGATTTCATGGCCTCTAGCCATTTTGCGGAATCTGGGCTCATCATCGCTTCCTCATAGTTTGTAGGTTCATCATGGTCAAGCAACATGACTTCCAGAATTGGATTACCGTACCACTCTGGTGCGGATCTTACTCTGATAGACCTACGAGGTTCAGTAGAAACTTGATCTGAAGTTTCATGATCAATATCATTAGCTTCCTCACTAATTGGTGTAGTTGTTGAAGGAAATATGCCCTAGAGGCAATAATAAAGTTATTTCCTTATTTCATGATAAATGTTTATTATTCATGCTAGAATTGTATTTACCGGAAACATAATACATGTGTGAATATATAGACAAACAAAGTGTCACTAGTATGCCTCTACTTGACTAGATCGTTAATCAAAGATGGTTATGTTTCCTAACCATGAACAATGAGTTGTTATTTGATTAACGAGGTCACATCATTAGTTGAATGATCTGATTGACATGACCCATTCCATTAGCTTAGCACCCGATCGTTTAGTATGTTGCTATTGCTTTCTTCATAACTTATACATGTTCCTATGACTATGAGATTATGCAACTCCCGTTTACCGGAGGAACACTTTGGGTACTACCAAACGTCACAACGTAACTGGGTGATTATAAAGGAGTACTACAGGTGTCTCCAATGGTCGATGTTGGGTTGGCGTATTTCGAGATTAGGATTTGTCACTCCGATTGTCGGAGAGGTATCTCTGGGCCCTCTCGGTAATACACATCACATAAGCCTTGCAAGCATTACAACTAATATGTTAGTTGTGAGATGATGTATTACGGAACGAGTAAAGAGACTTGCCGGTAACGAGATTGAACTAGGTATTGGATACCGACGATCGAATCTCGGGCAAGTAACATACCGATGACAAAGGGAACAACGTATGTTGTTATGCGGTCTGACCGATAAAGATCTTCGTAGAATATGTAGGAGCCAATATGGGCATCCAGGTCCCGCTATTGGTTATTGACCGGAGACGTGTCTCGGTCATGTCTACATTGTTCTCGAACCCGTAGGGTCCGCACGCTTAAGGTTACGATGACAGTTATATTATGAGTTTACATGTTTTGATGTACCGAAGGAGTTCGGAGTCCCGGATGAGATCGGGGACATGACGAGGAGTCTCGAAATGGTCGAGACGTAAAGATTCATATATTGGATGATATGGTTAGGCCAAGGGGTCAAGCCCATGAGGCTTTAGGTCGGTGCAAAAGGAGTTTTGCGGAGGCCAGGGGGCCAAACGCCGGAGACCCTGGCGTCTGGCCCTGGGCCAGACGCCGAGGCCCATGGCGTCTGGGCCAGACGCCAAGGATTGTGGCGTTTGGTCCTGGAGTCCGAGTGGGACTCTTGCCTTTCGGGCAAAACCGACTTTGAGGAGGCTTTTGCTCCAAGTTTCGACCCCGGGGCTCAACATATAAATAGAGGGGCAGGGCTAGCACCAAAGACACAACAATTGATCCCTTGGATCTCTTAGCCGTGTGCGGTGCCCCCCTCCACCATAGTCCACCTCGATAATATCGTAGCGGTGCTTAGGCGAAGCCCTGCGACGGTAGAACATCAAGATCGTCACCACGCCGTCGTGCTGACGGAACTCTCCCTCGACACTCGGCTGGATCGGAGTTCGAGGGACGTCATCGAGCTGAACGTGTGCTAGAACTCGGAGGTGCCGTAGTTTCGGTGCTTGATCGGTCGGGCCGTGAAGACGTACGACTACATCAACCGCGTTGTGCTAACGCTTCCGCTTACGGTCTACAAGGGTATGTAGACAACACTCTCCCCTCTCGTTGCTATGCATCACATGATCTTGCGTGTGCGTAGGAAATTTTTTGAAATTACTACGAAACCCAACAGTGGCATCCGAGCCAGGTTATTTATGTTGATGTTATATGCACGAGTAGAACACAAGTGAGTTGTGGACGATACAAGTCATACTGCCTACCAGCATGTCATACTTTGGTTCGGCGGTATTGTTGGACGAGACGACCCGGACCAACCTTACGCGTACGCTTACGCGAGACCGGTTCCCTCGACGTGCTTTGCACAGAGATGGCTTGCGGGCGACTGTCTCTCCAACTTTAGTTGAACCAAGTATGGCTACGCCCGGTCCTTGCGAAGGTTAAAACGGAGTCTATTTGACAAACTATCGTTGTGGTTTTGATGCGTAGGTGAGATTGGTTCTTACTTAAGCCCGTAGCAGCCACGTAAAACATGCAACAACAAAGTAGAGGACGTCTAACTTGTTTTTGCAGGGCATGTTGTGATGTGATATGGTCAAGGCATGATGCTGAATTTTATTGTATGAGATGATCATGTTTTGTAACCGAGTTATCGGCAACTGGCAGGAGCCATATGGTTGTCGCTTTATTGTATGCAATGCAATCGCGATGTAATGCTTTACTTTATTACTAAACGGTAGTGATAGTCGTGGAAGCATAAGATTGGCGAGACGACAACGATGCTACGATGGAGATCAAGGTGTCGCGCCGGTGACGATGGTGATCATGACGGTGCTTCGGAGATGGAGATCACAAGCACAAGATGATGATGGCCATATCATATCACTTATATTGATTGCATGTGATGTTTATCTTTTTATGCATCTTATCTTGCTTTGATTGACGGTAGCATTATAAGATGATCTCTCACTAAATTATCAAGAAGTGTTCTCCCTGAGTATGCACCGTTGCGAAAGTTCTTCGTGCTGAGACACCACGTGATGATCGGGTGTGATAGGCTCTACGTTCAAATACAACGGGTGCAAAACAGTTGCGCACGCAGAATACTCAGGTTAAACTTGACGAGCCTAGCATATGCAGATATGGCCTCGGAACACGGAGACCGAAAGGTCGAGCGTGAATCATATAGTAGATATGATCAACATAGTGATGTTCACCATTGAAACTACTCCATCTCACGTGATGATCGGACATGGTTTAGTTGATTTGGATCACGTGATCACTTAGAGGATTAGAGGGATGTCTGTCTAAGTGGGAGTTCTTAAGTAATATGATTAATTGAACTTAAATTTATCATGAACTTAGTCCTGGTAGTATTTTGCAAATTATAGATCAATAGCTCGCGTTGTTGCTTCCCTGTGTTTATTTTGATATGTTCCTAGAGAAAATTGTGTTGAAAGATGTTAGTAGCAATGATGCGGATTGGATCCGTGATCTGAGGATTATCCTCATTGCTGCACAGAAGAATTATGTCCTTGATGCACCGCTAGGTGACAGACCTATTGCAGGAGCAGATGCAAACGTTATGAACGTTTAGCTAGCTCAATATGATGACTACTTGATAGTTTAAGTGCACCATGCTTAACGGCTTAGAATCGGGACTTCAAAGACGTTTTGAACGTCATGGACCATATGAGATGTTCCAGGAGTTGAAGTTAATATTTCAAGCAAATACCCGAGTTGTGAGATATGAAGTCTCCAACAAGTTCTATAGCTAAAAGATGGAGGAGAATCGCTCAACTAGTGAGCATGTGCTCAGATTGTCTGGGTACTACAATCGCTTGAATCAAGTGGGAGTTAATCTTCCAGATAAGATAGTGATTGACAGAATTCTCTAGTCACCATCACCAAGTTAGTAGAACTTCGTGATGAACTATAATATGCAAGGGATAACGGAAACAACTCCCAAGCTCTTCGTGATGATGAAATCAATGAAGGTAGAAATCAAGAAAAACATCAAGTGTTGATGGTTGATAAGACCACTAGTTTCAAGAAAAGGGCAAAGGGAAGAAGGGGAACTTCAAGAAGAACGGCAAGCAAGTTGCTGCTCAAGTGAAGAAGCCCAAGTCTGGTCCTAAGCCTGAGACTAAGTGCTTCTACTGCAAAGGGACTGGTCACCGGAAACGGAATCACCCCAAGTGATTGGCGGATAAGAAGGATGGCAAAGTGAACATAAGTATATTTGATATACATGTTATTGATGTGTACTTTACTAGTGTTTATAGCAAACCCTAAGTATTTGATACTAGTTCAGTTGCTAAGATTAGTAACTCGAAACGGGAGTTGCAGAATAAACAGAGACTAGTTAAGGGTGAAGTGACGATGTGTGTTGGAAGTGGTTCCAAGATTGATATGATCATCATCGCACACTCCCTATAATTTCGGGATTAGTGTTGAAACTAAATAAGTGTTATTTTGGTGAGCATGAATATGATTTGATCATGTTTATTGTAATACGGTTATTCATTTAAGTAAAAGAATAAATTGTTGTTCTGTTTACATGAATAAAACTTTATATGGTTACACACCCAATGAAAATAGTTCATTGGATCTCGATCTTAGTGATACACATATTCATAATATTGAAACCAAAAGATGTAAAGTTAATAATGATAGTGCAACTTATTTATGGCACTGCCGTTTAGGTCATATTGGTGTAAAGCGCATGAAGAAACTCCATGCTGATGGGATTTTGGAATCACTTGATTATGAATCACTTGATGCTTGCGAACCATGCCTTATGGGCAAGATGACTAAAACGCCGTTCTCCGGAACAATGAAGCAAGCAACAGATTTGTTGGAAATCATACATACCGATGTATGTGGTCCGATGAAAGGCTTACAGCAGGTATCATTATTTTCTGACCTTCACAAGATGATTTGAGCAGATATGGGGATATCTACTTGATGAAACATAAGTCTGAAATAATTGAAAGGTTCAAAGAATTTCAGAGTGAAGTGGAAAAATCATCGTAACAAGAAAAATAAAGTTTCTGCGATCTGATCACGGAGACGAATATTTGAGTTACGAGTTTGGTCTTCAATTAAAACAATGTGGAATAGTTTCATAGCTCACGCCACCTGGAACACCACAATGTTATGGTGTGTCCGAACGTCGTAACCGCGCTTTATTGGATATGGTGCGATCTATGATGTCTCTTATTGATTTACCATTGTCGTTTTGGGGTTATGCATTAGAGACAGCTGCATTCACGTTAAAAGGGCACCATCTAAATCCGTTGAGACGACACTATATGAACTGTGGTTTAGCAAGAAACCCAAGTTGTCGTTTCTTAAAGTTTGGGGCTGCGATGCTTATGTGAAAAAGTTTCATCCTGATAAGCTCGAACCCAAATCGGAGAAGTGCGTCTTCATAGAATACCCAAAGGAAATTGTTGGGTACACCTTCTATCACAGATCCGGAGGCAAGATATTCGTTGCTAAAAATGGATCCTTTCTGGAGAAGGAGTTTCTCTCGAAAGAAGTGAGTGGGAGGAAAGTAGAACTTGATGAGGTAACTGTACCTGCTCCCTTATTGGAAAGTAGTTCATCACAGAAATCAGTTCCTGTGACAAATACACCAATTAGTGAGGAAGCTAATGATATTGATCATAAAACTTCAGATCAAGTTACTACAGAACCTCGTAGGTCTTCCAGAGTAAGATCTGCACCAGAGTGGTGTAGTAATCATGTTCTGGAAGTCATGTTACTAGACCATGATGAACCTACGAACTATGAGGAAGCGATGATGAGCCCAGATTCCGCGAGATGGCTTGAGGCCATAAAATCTGAGATATGATCCATGTATGACAACAAAGTATGGACTTTGATTGACTTGCTCGATGATCAGCAAAGCCATGTTAAATAAATGGATCTTCAAGAGGAAGACGGACACTGATAGTAGTGTTACTATCTACCAAGCTCGACTTGTTGCAAAAGTTTTTCAACAAGTTCAAGGTGTTGAATACGATGAGGTTTTCTCACTCGTATCGATGCTTAAGTCTATCTGAATCATGTTAGCAATTGCCACATTTTATGAAATCTGGCAAATGGATGTCAAAACTGCATTCCTTAATGGATTTATTAAAGAAGAGTTGTATATGATGCAACCAGAAGGTTTTGTCAATCCTAAAGGTGCTAACAAAATGTGCAAGCTCCAGCGATCCATCTATGGACTGGTGCAAGCATCTCGGAGTTGGAATATACGCTTTGATAAGTTGATCAAAGCATATAGTTTTATATGGACTTACGATGAAGCCTGTATTTACAATAAAGTGAGTGGGAGCACTACAGCCTTTCTGATTAGTATATGTGAGTGACATATTGTTGATCAGAAATGATGTAGAATTTTTCTGCAAAGCATAAAGGAGTGTTTTAAAGGAGTTCTTTAAAAAGAAAAGACCTCAGTAAAAAGCTACTTATATATTGAGCATCAAGATCTATTGAGATAGATCAAGACGCTTGATAAGATTTTCAATGAGTACATACCTTGGCAAGATTTTGAAATAGTTCAAAATGGAACAGTTAAAGAAAGAGTTCTTGCCTGTGTTGCAAAGGTATGAAATTGAGTAAGACTCAAATCCCGACCACAGCAGAAAATAGAAAGAGAATGAAAAGTCATTCCCTATGCCTCAGTCATAGGTTCTATAAAGTATGCTATGCTTTGTACCAGACCTATTGTATACCTTGCTCTGTATTTGGCAAGGGAGTACAATAGTGATCTAGGAGTAGATCACTGGACATTGGTCAAGAATATCCTTAGTAAGGACTAAGGAGATGTTTCTCGATTATGGAGGTGATAAAAGAGTTTGTTGTAAAAGTTACATCAGTGCAAACTTTTACACTGATCCAGATGACTCTAAGTCTCAATCTGGATACATATTGAAAGTGGGAGCGATTAGCTAGAGTAGCTCCGTACAGAGCATTGTAGACATAGAATATTTGCAAAATACATACGGCTCTGAATGTGACAGACCCGTTGACTAAGCTTCTCTCACGAGCAAAACATGATCACACCTTAGTACTCTTTGGATGTTAATCACATAGCGATGTGAACTAGATTATTGACTCTAGTAAACCCTTTGGGTGTTGGTCACATGACGATGTGAACTATGGGTGTTAATCATATACAAATATGAATATTGGTGTTAAATCACATGGCGATGTGAACTAGATTATTGACTCTAGTGCAAGTGGGAGACTGAAGGAAATATGCCCTAGAGGCAATAATAAAGTTATTATTTATTTCCTTATTTCATGATAAATGTTTATTATTCATGCTAGAATTGTATTTACCGGAAACATAATACATGTGTGAATATATAGACAAACAAAGTGTCACTAGTATGCCTCTACTTGACTAGATCGTTAATCAAAGATGGTTATGTTTCCTAACCATGAACAATGAGTTGTTATTTGATTAACGAGGTCACATCATTAGTTGAATGATCTGATTGACATGACCCATTCCATTAGCTTAGCACCCGATCGTTTAGTATGTTGCTATTGCTTTCTTCATAACTTATACATGTTCCTATGACTATGAGATTATGCAACTCCCGTTTACCGGAGGAACACTTTGGGTACTACCAAACGTCACAACGTAACTGGGTGATTATAAAGGAGTACTACAGGTGTCTCCAATGGTCGATGTTGGGTTGGCGTATTTCGAGATTAGGATTTGTCACTCCGATTGTCGGAGAGGTATCTCTGGGCCCTCTCGGTAATACACATCACATAAGCCTTGCAAGCATTACAACTAATATGTTAGTTGTGAGATGATGTATTACGGAACGAGTAAAGAGACTTGCCGGTAACGAGATTGAACTAGGTATTGGATACCGACGATCGAATCTCGGGCAAGTAACATACCGATGACAAAGGGAACAACGTATGTTGTTATGCGGTCTGACCGATAAAGATCTTCGTAGAATATGTAGGAGCCAATATGGGCATCCAGGTCCCGCTATTGGTTATTGACCGGAGACGTGTCTCGGTCATGTCTACATTGTTCTCGAACCCGTAGGGTCCGCACGCTTAAGGTTACGATGACAGTTATATTATGAGTTTACATGTTTTGATGTACCGAAGGAGTTCGGAGTCCCGGATGAGATCGGGGACATGACGAGGAGTCTCGAAATGGTCGAGACGTAAAGATTCATATATTGGATGATATGGTTAGGCCAAGGGGTCAAGCCCATGAGGCTTTAGATCGGTGCAAAAGGAGTTTTGCGGAGGCCAGGGGGCCAAACGCCGGAGACCCTGGCGTCTGGCCCTGGGCCAGACGCCGAGGCCCATGGCGTCTGGGCCAGACGCCAAGGATTGTGGCGTTTGGTCCTGGAGTCCGAGTGGGACTCTTGCCTTTCGGGAAAAACCGACTTTGAGGAGGCTTTTGCTCCAAGTTTCGACCCCGGGGCTCAACATATAAATAGAGGGGCAGGGCTAGCACCAAACACACAACAATTGATCCCTTGGATCTCTTAGCCGTGTGCGGTGCCCCCCTCCACCATAGTCCACCTCGATAATATCGTAGCGGTGCTTAGGCGAAGCCCTGCGACGGTAGAACATCAAGATCGTCACCACGCCGTCGTGCTGACGGAACTCTCCCTCGACACTCGGCTGGATCGGAGTTCGAGGGACGTCATCGAGCTGAACGTGTGCTAGAACTCGGAGGTACCGTAGTTTCGGTGCTTGATCGGTCGGGCCGTGAAGACGTACGACTACATCAACCGCGTTGTGCTAACGCTTCCGCTTACGGTCTACAAGGGTATGTAGACAACACTCTCCCCTCTCGTTGCTATGCATCACATGATCTTGCGTGTGTGCGTAGGAAATTTTTTGAAATTACTACGAAACCCAACAGTTGTCACAGGAACCGGTTCTTGTGATGAACTACTTTCCAATAAGGGAGTAGATACAGTTATCTCATCAAGTTCTACTTTCCTCCCACTCACTTCTTTCGAGAGAAACTCCTTCTCTAGAAAGGATCTGATTTTAGCAACGAAAATCTTGCCCTCAGATCTGTGATAGAAGGTGTACCCAATAGTCTCTTTTGGGTATCCTATGAAGACACATTTCTCCGATTTGGGTTCGAGCTTATCTAGTTGAAGTTTCTTCACATAAGCATCGCAGCCCCAAACTTTAAGAAATGACAACTTTGGTTTCTTGCCAAACCACAATTCATAAGACGTCGTCTTAACGGATTTTGATGGTGCCCTATTTAACGTGAATGCGGCCGTCTATAAAGCATAACCCCAAAACGATAGCGGTAAATCAGTAAGAGACACCATAGATCGCACCATATCTAGTAAAGTACGATTACGACGTTCGGACACACCATTTCGTTGTGGTGTTCCGGGTGGCGTGAGTTACGAAACTATTCCGTGTTGTTTCAAGTGTAGACCAAACTCATAACTCAAATATTCTCCTCCACGATCAGATCGTAGAAATTTTATTTTCTTGTTACGATGATTTTCCACTTCACTCTGAAATTCTTTGAACTTTTCAAATGTTTCAGACTTGTGTTTCATTAAGTAGATATACCCATATCTGCTCAAATCATCTGTGAATGTGAGAAAATAACGATACCCGCCACGAGCCTCAACATTCATTGGACCACAAACATCAGTATGTATGATTTCCAACAAATCAGTTGCTCTCTCCATAGTTCCGGAGAACGGCGTTTTAGTCATCTTGCCCATGAGGCACGGTTCGCAAGTACCAAGTGATTCATAATCAACTGATTCCAAAAGCCCATCAGTATGGAGTTTCTTCATGCGCTTTACACCGATATGACCTAAACGGCAGTGCCACAAATAAGTTGCACTATCATTATCAACTCTGTATCTTTTGGTTTCAACACTATGAATATGTGTATTACTACTATCGAGATTCAATAAAAATAGACCACTCTTCAAGGGTGCATGACCATAAAAGATATTACTCATATAAATGGAACAACCATTATTCTCTGATTTAAATGAATAACCGTCTCGCATCAAACAAGATCCAGATATAATGTTCATGCTTAACGCTGGCACCAAATAACAATTATTTAGGTCTAAAACTAATCCCGATGGTAGATGTAGAGGTAGCGTGCCGACTGCGATCACATCGACTTTGGAACCATTTCCCACGCGCATCGTCACCTCGTCCTTAGCCAATCTTCGCTTAATCTGTAGTCCCTGTTTCGAGTTGCAAATATTAGCAACAGAACTAGTATCAAATACCCAGGTGCTACTGCGAGCATTAGTAAGGTACACATCAATAACATGTATATCACATATACCTTTGTTCACTTTGCCATCCTTCTTATCCGCCAAATACTTGGGGCAGTTCCGCTTCCAGTGTACAGTCTGCTTGCAGTAGAAGCACTCAGTTTTAGGCTTAGGTCCAGATTTGGGTTTCTTCTCTTGAGCAGCAACTTGCTTACTGTTCCTTTTGAAGTTCCCCTTCTTCTTCCCTTTGCCCTTTTTCTTGAAACTGGTGGTCTTGTTAACCATCAACACTTGATGCTCCTTCTTGATTTCTACCTCCGCGGCTTTTAGCATCGCGAAGAGCTCGGGAATAGTCTTGTTCATCCCTTGCATATTATAGTTCATCACGAAGCTCTTGTAGCTTGTGGCAGTGATTGAAGAATTCTGTCAATGACACTATCATCAGGAAGATTAACTCCCAGTTGAATCAAGTGATTATTATACCCAGACATTTTGAGTATATGTTCACTGACAGAACTATTCTCTTCCATCTTGCAGCTATAGAACTTATTGGAGACTTCATATCTCTCAATCCGGGCATTTGCTTGAAATATTAACTTCAACTCCTGGAACATCTCATATGCTCCATGACGTTCAAAACGTCGTTGAAGACCCGGTTCTAAGCCGTAAAGCATGGCACATTGAACTATCGAGTAGTCATCAGCTTTGCTCTGCCAGACGTTCTTAACGTCGTCAATTGCATCAGCAGCAAGCCTGGCACCCAGTGGTGCTTCCAGGACGTAGCTTTTCTGTGCAGCTATGAGGATAATCCTCAGGTTACGGACCCAGTCCGTGTAATTGCTATCATCATCTTTCAACTTTGCTTTCTCAAGGAACGCATTAAAATTCAACGGAACAACAGCACGAGCCATCTATCTACAAACAAACATAGACAAGCAAAATACTATCAGGTACTAAGTTCCTGATAAATTTAAGTTCAATTAATCATATTACTTAAGAACTCCCACTTAGACAGACATCTCTCTAGTCATCTAAGTGATCACGTGATCCAAATCAACTAAACCATGTCCGATCATCACGTGAGATGGAGTAGTTTCAATGGTGAACATCACTATGTTGATCATATCTACTATATGATTCACGCTCGACCTTTCGGTCTCCGTGTTCCGAGGCCATATCTGTATATGCTAGGCTCGTCAAGTATGACCTGAGTATTCCGCATGTGCAACTGTTTTGCACCCGTTGTATTTGAACGTAGAGCCTATCACACCCGATCATCACGTGGTGTCTCAGCACGAAGAACTTTCGCAACGGTGCATACTCAGGGAGAACACTTCTTGATTATTAGTGAGAGATCATCTTAAAATGCTACCGTCAATCAAAGCAAGATAAGATGTATAAAGGATAAACATCACATGCAATCAATATAAGTGATATGATATGGCCATCATCATCTTGTGCTTGTGATCTCCATCTTCGAAGCACCGTCGTGATCACCATCGTCACCGCCGCGACACCTTGATCTCCATCGTAGCATCGTTGTCGTTACGCCATCTATTGCTTCTACGACTATCGCTACCGCTTAGAGATAAAGTAAAGCAATTACAGGGCGTTTGCATTTCATACAATAAAGCGACAACCATATGGCTCCTGACAGTTGCCGATAACTTCGGTTACAAAACATGATCATCTCATACAATATAATATAGCATCACGTCTTGACCATATCACATCACAACATGCCCTGCAAAAACAAGTTAGACGTCCTCTACTTTGTTGTTGCAAATTTTACGTGGCTGCCACGGGCTTTAGCAAGAACCGTTCTTACCTACACATAAAAACCACAACGATAGTTCGTCAAGTTGGTGTTGTTTTAACCTTCGCAAGGACCGGGCGTAGCCACACTCGATTCAGCTAAAGTGAGAGAGACAGACACCCGCCAGCCACCTTTAAGCACGAGTGCTCGTAACGGTGAAACCAGTCTCGCATAAGCGTACACGTAATGTCGGTCCGGGCAGCTTCATCTCACAATACCGCCGAACCAAAGTATGACATGCTGATAAGCAGTATGACTTGTATCGCCCACAACTCACTTGTGTTCTACTCGTGCATATAACATCAACGCATAAAACCTAGGCTCGGATGCCACTGTTGGGGAACGTAGTAATTTCAAAAAAATTCCTACGCACACGCAAGATCATGGTGATGGCATAACAACGAGAGGGGAGAGTGTTGTCCACGTACCCTCGTAGACCGTAAGCGGAAGCGTTAGCACAACGCGGTTGATGTAGTCGTACGTCTTCATGATCCGACCGATTCAAGCACCGAACGTACGGCACCTCCGAGTTCAGCACACGTTCAGCTCGATGACGATCCCCAGGCTCCGATCCAGCAAAGCTTCGGGGATGAGTTCCGTCAGCACGACGGCGTGGTGACGATGATGATGTTCTACCGGCGCAGGGCTTCGCTTAAACTCCGCGATGATATGACCGAGGTGGAATATGGTGGAGGGGGGCACCGCACACGGCTAAGGAACGATCCGTAGATCAACTTGTGTGTCTATGGGGTGCCCCTCCCCCCGCCCCCGTATATAAAGGAGCAAGGGGGGAGGCCGGACAGCCCTAGGGGGCGCGCCAAGGAGGGGGGAATCCTCCTCCTAGTGGGAGTAGGATTCCCCTTTCCTAGTCCCACTAGGAAGGAGGAAGGGAGAAGGAAAGAGAGGGAGAGGGAGAGGGGAAGAGGGGCCGCGCCCCCCCTCCCTAGTCCAATTCGGACTCCCCATGGGGGGGCACCACCTCCTGGGCTGCTGCCCTCTCTCTCCCCTCAGGCCCACTAAGGCCCAATACTTCCCCGGGGGGTTCCGGTAACCCCTCCGGCACTCCGGTTTTCTCCGAAATCACCCGGAACAATTCCGGTGTCCGAATATAGTCGTCCAATATATCAATCTTTATGTCTCGACCATTTCGAGACTCCTCGTCATGTCTGTGATCACATCCGGGACTCCGAACAAACTTTGGTACATCAAAACTTATAAACTCATAATAAAACTGTCATCGTAATGTTAAGCGTGCGGACCCTACGGGTTCGAGAACTATGTATACATGACCTAGAACTATTCTCGGTCAATAACCAATAGCGGAACCTGGATGCCCATATTGGTTCCTACATATTCTACGAAGAGCTTTATCGGTCAAATCGCATAACAACATACGTTGTTCCCTTTGTCATCGGTATGTTACTTGCCCGAGATTTGATCGTCGGTATCCAATACATAGTTCAATCTCGTTACTTGCAAGTCTCTTTACTCGTTCCGTAATGCATCATTCCGTGACCAACTCATTTGGTCACATTGCTTGCAAGGCTTATAATGATGTGCATTACCAAGAGGGCCCAGAGATACCTCTCCGACAATCGGAGTGACAAAACCTAATCTCGAAATACGCCAACTCAACATGTACCTTCGGAGACACCTGTAGTACTCCTTTATAATCACCCAGTTACGTTGTGACGTTTGGTAGTACCCAAAGTGTTCCTCCGGTAAACGGGAGTTGCATATTTCTCATAGTTACAGAAACATGTATAAGTCATGAAGAAAGCAATAGCAATATACTAAACGATCAAGTGCTAGGCTAACGGAATGGGTCATGTCAATCACATCATTCTTCTAATGATGTGATCCCATTAATCAAATGACAACACATGTCTATGGTTAGGAAACATAACCATCTTTGATTAATGAGCTAGTCAAGTAGAGGCATACTAGTGACTATATGTTTGTCTATGTATTCACACATGTATCATGTTTCCGGTTAATACAATTCTAGCATGAATAATAAACATTTATCATGATATGAGGAAATAAATAATAACTTTATTATTGCCTCTAGGGCATATTTCCTTCAATTCCCGCCACGGACGCCATCCTCCTGAGCTCGACATCGATCCAGGGATACTGGGGAAGCAGTATAGCGATGGCACGGGTAGAGCAGGGTAGCGGTGGCGCTGCTGGTAGAGCGGCGGGCGCGGGCAGAGCAAGGCGACGGTGGCGAGGCTAGCATGGCAGCGGGCGCGAGCTAGCAGAGGCGGGCGCGGTCGGGCAGAGGCAGGAGCAGCCGAGCATAGGCACGCGTGGCCTGCCGGGAAGGGGCACGCGACAGGCCGGGAGGAGCGCGCACGACCGACTGGGCAAGGGCTGGAGCGCAGCGGCGGCTGATTGTGGTCGCCGGACAGGGGAAGGCCCTGGGCGGCACAGGGAAAATGGTTGAGGGTGTTTTCGCTTTTTTTTACCCATCTAGCATTTTTTTGGTAAAATGATATGCCATGTCGGTGAAAAGTGGGACCCATCTGTCATAAACGCACTTAAACGAGGCAAATTCGTCGATCAGTGGTTTTTGCAAAATCATTACGCGAGATGTAGTGTTTTCTGCAGTGAAATATATCCTAGTGTTTTTCGCAAACCTAGCCTTCAAAGCCGTAGTTTTATGCAATTTACTTTACCACCCCAGCTGGCCCGAGGGTGCCTCTTCTTTTGCAGTGCGCATGCCATCTCCCGCCGTATTCGCACCCTCGCCGTTTCCTCCGCCGCGTAAGTGCGCTCCTGCTCCTGCTGCCGTCAACGGCGACGACCCCGTCTACCATCGACCTCGTAGTCGCAGGGGCATCTGCTCCGGCGCCCCTAAAGCAGGGATTTGTCCTCCAGAACGACGGCGGCGGGCAATGCAGTGCGGTGCAGATCTGAAGGAGTAGATAGTAGATCTGAAGTTTCAGTTTAGCATCGTTCCTAAGGAGGTCTTAATACTGTGTGTTGATACTTCGCTCTTCAATTTCACGTCTCAGGAAACAATATCTCCACTCCACACAAGATTCCAGAGAAGAGTAATAGTATAACACAGTTTTTGCAGTTCAAAGGAAAGCACAGCAGAACGAAACTTGAGCAACTCAGGTACATACAAAACAAACCGAACTGTTCTTTGGTGCACTCACACTTATGTTGGAATTGGTGAAATCATAAATACAACAATGTCAGTAGATGCGTGGCAGGATTGGGTGGGGCCATAGGTGGTTTTCACTTCCCCCCTCACACTTTAGGCATTGAGTGAAATCTATCAAGTTTCAGTTGGATTCCATCAAACAATCCTTGTTGTTATTTTTGCTATCCAACATGAAGTTCAAGAAGAAGGTATTTCCACCGTGGCTATTCCATTGTGGCATCCAACCACCATCCTACACAAAGCAATATCTCCGTGTTACAAATTTCGATTAGATCGCCAAAAATTGAAGACGATATAATGGACCGTGACGGAAAGTGATACTTGTATGGAAAACAGTATAAAAGAGAGTTGTTAGTTTAGTTTACTGCAATATCCAGCAAAGCTTTCGAGCTGTTGAGAATTTCATTTTCTTCAAGTAAACAGAAAAAAGGGCATACAGTATCAGTATGTTCATTACCTTCTCGAGGCCTTTACATAACCAAATGCACAAACTGCGCCCAGGTTGAAAGCAATTATATTCTCGATCCTGAAAGTTAGGTAAACTCATACTGTCAAGAAGCTCGATCGAAACATATGTACTACTAGTCTTATATATAGAAGAAGATATAAAGAGCTGTTTGACAGTGAAGGTGAAGATAGTACTTATAGGTAGTGGAGTTCCATAGACTGACAGTGCCGTCAAGTGAGCCTGTAATCAGCAGCGGAAGCTCGGGGTGCAAATGGACGATAGTGATACGTCCTCTGTGCCCTTCTAGCCTTTCAACACATCCAGCTTCCATCTCCAAGTTCCAGATCTGATTCAACAAAAACCAAAAGGATTGTAACACAATGAGATGTGTGGGTGACAACATCATACTCCTTCCGTCCCAAAATAAGTGTCTCAAGCTTAGTACAACTTTATAGTAACGTTAGTACAAAGTTGAGACATTTATTTTAGGACGGAGGGAGTATTATTGTATACATTCTTCAATTAGACACCTGTGCAGTGCCGTCCTTAGTGCCGGTGATCAGATGCTGCCGATCACGGCGCGTGAAGTAGTCAACGCAGAGCCCATCCAGTGTGATGATTTTACCATCATCAGAATCAACACTCCATATCTATCAGTATCAACATTCCATTTAGGTTACAAGCGCTATTTATCAACCTCATGATGTGCACACATGCTTGCAACAGCTCAAACATATACAAGAAAGCATACCTTGACCGTGCCATCCGATGAAGCACTGGCGAAACTGCTGGTGTTGTCCAAGTTAAACGTCATTTGCGCCACCCTGTTGTGCCCCTCAAATGTTCGAGTGCACTCCCAGTCCTTCTCCCAATCCCAAATCTTAATCAGATGATCGTCATACGACGATGACAGCACAAAAGGCCGTGTCGGATGCACAGCCAAACATGTGATGCTAGTACGATGAGCATCAAAGCTCGTCACATCTTGGTGTTCTTCGTAACTGTACACAAGAATGCAGCCATTGCCATCACCGGCGACAACCCATTTCTCTTTTGGGATGAATTTGGCTGCATAAACTGTGCATCGTAAATGTGATTTAGCATAATCATTTGTGGCCAACAAAACATTTTAAGCAATAAATTCAGTCTGAAAGCTTCCATGCCTGGTTCCTCGGTGACTTGGAAGGAACTCAATATTGCCTGCAAATATATATATGAAAGAGCATCAACAATTTTATTGAATAAAGTATATTAGAGCGCTGACACAAAATATTGGCCACCCACCATACTCTTGTAGTTCCAAAAATGAAGTGCCCCCCAGTGATGCGTCGTCATGATCCTGCATTACTTGCACCACATGATGATATTTTTTGTATTTTCGAAACAAAAACAACATGAAAAGTTCTGGTTCAAGCACTAAACACTGAAACATAAAATACACACACACCATGGCTCTGCTGGATGCACATCTATCGACATAACTTGCTGAGAATTCTGTGTAGCTATGATCTGATCCAACGGACAGGCATGTCATCAGTTGTGGTTTGAAATTTAATGCATCTACACTTTTTCTTACTGAAAAGCATTCATCACTAGAATCATCGGGTCGAAATTAAATGGATTATCACCTCGATCGTCATTGATTGAGTTGGCTGCCAGAATGTCGGATCAACCGAAAGGAAGACAATAAAAGGAAAAAAACAAAGGAACTTATTAATTACATCACACAAGGTAACAACTGTCTTTGATAAGTTTTCCTGCATCATGCCAGTGATAGGCTTCTAGTGTTTAGAGTAGTTTTGTTTGGCACGATTCGTCTTAGTTGCTCTCCTTTTGGCGAGATTAAGGTTTCATATCTTTGTAATGTACATCGTAATAAGGAGTGATAAGGTTGGCGATGCAGAGGCCAGGGATAATAAAGCTTTCTTTTTCTAAAAACAAGTTATCATGCATCAATCAGGCTTACCTTAGACGTCTTTGCTTCAACTAGTGGATCACGAACGACCTTCAGCGTCACCTCCTGCACCTCATCATCCGCCATCTTTTTGGCTTCCTTAAACATGTCATCGTAGAAAGCAGTGACAGAACCTTGACCATTATGACAGAGGTCATGAGCACCCACTGCGATGCTCTGTAGCACGATGAACTCAGGGCTCTCTGATGGCGGTTTCGACTTAGATTGCTTCCGCGTCGCCAGGACAAGAGTGTAGGTGCAGCTTGGCGGCACGAAGCCGCAGAGTGGAAACTTTGCTAGGTAACTTGTTGGGCTCTTGGCCGCAAGCATGAATGCGACACGGTCATCTCCCTTGTTGTTTAGCAGCAGTGAGAAATAGGTGGCCTTCTTTGGATCCAAGGGGAAGCATAGCTCTAGAGGGTGCACATTGAGCAGCTCAACAGTTTCTGTGTCCTTCAACATGTTGACAATGTCACCAATGGCGGGCCTTTTGAGTCTCTCATGATCCATGCAGTTGAACGCTATTTCGATGCATTTCTTTACTTGTTGGGAATATCCTTCCACCCAGGTGCCCATACATGTTGCATGTAGCTGATTCGTCCATCTTTTATGAATCTTGAAAAATTAAATGCAAGATCAAATCACCACAAAAATTGTGAGCAGAAGTATTAGATGTACATATTTCTGTGTAGATACAAACGGTAAATTTGCTTACACACTCGATAAACTCCTTGGAAGACAGTTCATCACTTTTGGGAAAGTGTCTCTTCCCTGTTATTATCTCTATGATGACAACGCCCAAGCTGTATATGTCATATTGTTTTGTGATTACTTGTTTATCAATGAATTCTGGCGGCATATATGCGCTTCATAATAAGATGGGCAAATAAATAGACAGTGTTAGTGTAAAGCACCTGCAATTTGACCACTAGAAAAGAGAAGTTCACATAAGGGCATGGAGCTCACACTGATCCCACCAAAGATGTTTCCCCGGGAAATCCCAAGAAAGTTCCTCTGAGGCTGGTTTGTTTGTAAACAAGTTTTGACATACCAATACCTCCTATTTTCGGAATCATATTCTCATCAAGCAATATTGTGCTAGGTGCCAGGCCCATATGGATAATAGGACTTTCTAATTCCTCATGGAGGTATCTTAAGCCTTCACAACTGCCCTTGATTATTCCATATCGTAAGTGCCAATTGAGTCCAGAACACTCGTCTACGGAAGGGGGAGAGATTTTATATTAGTTGTGCTATATATATCGCAGACGACTACAATTTTAACAAACCACGGTATTTGATTTCTCACCCGTTTTCTTCCCTTGTCAGAATGCTAAGGTAGTAATTTGTACTCCCTCCGTCTCATAATATAAGAGCGTTTATATTATGGGAGGGAGGGAGTAATCTTTATAGAAAAAGTAATATTGTATTACAGCATAGGGTGAATGTTGCAGTGCCATACCTGAAATGTACCGTTCAAGAGATCCATTTGCCATGTATTCCAGGCAGAGCACCTCCTGACGACGATCCTCGGCGGAAACAATAAAGATACCTCCGTCGCTATCTACTACTATGGTCAACTTTGGTTGTTGAACTGAGTGGCAGTAGCCAACTAATTTGACAATATTTTGATGCTGGGCCAGCACATGGTATCGGAATGCATCTTGGAATAGCTTCTCGTCAACCGAACGGAAGTGCTTCACAGCAATGACTTGTCCATCTTTACTGACTCCCTATATCGAAAGGAATCTCTTATTAGAAAGAAAAAAAAAGGTTATTTGATCAACGATAAGTCTAGATACATTCATTTTTGCGACAAGTAATTCCGAACGGAGGGAGTAGGTATTTGGGTAGTTGGAACATGCAAGTATTGAACTATTATCTTGCCTTGTACACATCTCCAAATCTACCGGTACCGATTAGTCGATCCTTAGAGAAATCATCTGTCATATTTTGCAGTACGTCGTAGTCGTATTTCACTGCAGTCGGATGATGGAAGCTGTTCCACTTGTAATTGGGCCTCCTGGTTTCACCTTTTCCTTCTAATAGAAAAAAGTATAATAAAGCCAACATTAAAATTAATAAGAAAAACTTCACTTAATAAGTGGCCAAAGAAGTGTTTGTGTCACACAAATTTTATTTTAAACTTTGGCTCAATGCTCGACCTTACTAATTAATTTTACCCTTTATTTGTTTTCGGGCTGCATTTTTTAAAGTGAATTCTGTAACTTTTAGGTGTGTGCACCTTTGCTTTCATAATCAAGGCCAAACTCTTGTGTTGTTGTACTGGCTTGATGGCATGATAAAAGTGTGATGAAGTGTAGGTCTTATTTCAACATATAGAAGTCATTTTGGTTCTTTTGTCATGCGTGGTAAGTGTGATAAAGTGTAGGTCTTATTTCATCATTTAGAAGCCATTTTGGTCCTTTTATCATGTGAAACATTGCTTACGCACACTATTCAAGAATCGTCCGATATACAGTTAACGAGCCAGTTAATCGCTACTCGTAGGGTGGCCGACTCGAATAACACCTATTCACTGCGTTAACTTATCATACCGATCAAATGGCCTGTCAGACCAGCCGATTAATCACCGTTGGCCCATTAACTTGTGGGCAAACAAAGCCCAATTATTTGACCCGCAACACCTCCTAGCCTTCTCGTGCTCCTAAATAGTTAGGGTTTGACCCTCCTCCCACCCCCTCCCGTTTCTCCTCCTCCCCTATGTGTCATTGCTTCCTCTCCTCCCTCAGTGTGTCGCTACTCCCCTCCCTTCACATGGATGCTTGTTGATGATTGATCTATTGTGAAAAGAAAATGGTGCCATTTGCTTCATATTTGCAATGTAGTTTTCTTATAGCATTCCTATTGAACAAGCTTCTCCATATAAAAATTGAGCCTATTGATTTCAAAATTCCACCGATTAATGATTGACCGATTAATCCAGTTAATAGGCCGAATCACCGATTCATCGCTACTCCCCAGCCGAGCGAGCAGCTGCGAGTTAACGATTTCCTCAACATTGCTTTCGCATGTTGTAGGCTGGAATATGGATTATTTGAGATAGTTACAAATTGAGGGGCCTTTCTATAAAGCTGTTAATATATGCCTCTATAATTGCGTCGCGATTTAGAAAGTTGTTCCCATGCATGCTTTGGCTAGAGGTTGCATGCATGGTCCCCTGCATTGCTTAATATCGTGGTTACTTTGGGGCACCCCACTGCATGCATGCTTTGTGAGTCCATCAATGCACTAAACTTTCATTCTCTCATGCTTTTTCTTTTGACTTCCAACTTTAAATCTAACATATTGTTGACGCAAAAGTCCAATTTATATTCCATTTGCATATTTGTGGTCCTTGCGACGAGGGCTTTCAAACAAGACTACTCTTGAATATATTGTTACAATTTTTAAATTTTCACCAAGTTTCAGCTATTAAAACTTGATAAAAAGGAAAAATAAATTAACCAAGTTACAAATACTAATTAAAACTTAAAACCTAAACCCTAAAACCTAAGCCTATAAATTTAAACCCTAAGCCCTCAACCCTCAACTCTAAGAGCAAATGGAACTTGGTAAAGTTGGCAAAAATTGAATATTACAATTATCAAATTTTAAAATTTGGAACTTGGTAAAATGTATAGAATTGTCATAGCGTACTCAAGAGTGGTCTTGTTTCAAAGCCCTCGTCGCAAGGAACCCAAATATGCAAATGAAAAATAAATTGAACCTTCAGTCCATAAGATATAATAGATCCAAATTTGGAAGTCAAATGAAGAAGCATGGAAGGTGGGTGGGTGGACAATGCAACCTCTAACCAAAGCATGTATGCATGGGAGCGTACCACGGTAATGAAAGACTAACACACATGCATCGTCTGACCAGCTTTCCGAATCGTGAGGCACGTGCAATGGCTGGCCAAGTGTGTGCGTGGGCCGATGTGTGCCTCTTCGGGTTTCTCTCTTCTCAAGTTCGGGAATAGATAAAGAGAGTCGAGTTCTCTTCGTTATTGAGATGGTACTAGAGTAGGGGGAAAGTGAGGCTATTTGATTTACAAATCCGCACAAATTTGAGTGCTGAAATGGGAGATTTGGGCCTCCCTTATTTGTAGGGAAAACATTTCATTTCCCCCTGAGCAAAACTGAGGTGGTGTACGCTTGTAGGGCATGGATAACACTGAGCCAGATTTGTTTTTGCACGAACCATGCCAAAGGTTGTTATTCATGAAAGCTAGCACAAGTATGTATAGCAAACATTTCAGATAGCGCTAACCTGAAGAAGTTTCGGAGGTGATGCTACTCATGGAATGAGGGACGGAATCTCCACCATCGTCAAACTAAAAGAAAAATAGTAAACATTATGTGTTAGACCTCAAACCTTCAATCAGCAAGGATAAAAAGTATTGACATGTCACTGTTGACAGAGCATACTAGCTTGAATCACACATGCAACCCCTATTAGCTACCACTAGAAAAATTAACATTACTTCCACACAATAACTTTCCCTTCATTTTTAGGTCATTTTATTCATGTTTCAAATATCCATGAAATCACGCCCTCAAGTTGGGAAGCAAGAGCTACCAAGAAACTTAAATGATTGACTCTAGTCCAACCGAGAGACTATTTAAAATCCGGCCTAGAGGCAACCGTACAGAGGCTTATATATTACAAGTGCATGATTTCGTGAATAATGTTTTTTAACAATTTCTTTGAAATGGGCTACCAATTATATGACTGGTTTGTGAAATTATATGTTTATATTTAGATTCTCAATCGATAAAAAAATAAGTAGACATATGGCAGTTGATGATCATTTTCATGGGTCATGGATATAGAGATATCAATCTACTATTGACGCGCGGCAGCGCGACAGCCTTGGCATTGAATCCCGCTGGAACCGGGGCGATGAGGATGACGAAGACGGTGAGTCGCTGACTCGGCGGGCCCACTTCATTTCGCGCCAGAAAAGTTTCCCCCAGGCGCTCCCCAGCGCGTCGGGTTCGGCCTGGGTCCGCCGGCGTCAAAATCGGCCCGAGCCGGCAAAATGTGGGCTTCTGGGGGCACGAGTGGGCCGGTTTTTCGACGCCAGCGACAAAACATGGCCTTGGGGGCTTGTTGGGGGCGCGGCTGGAGATGCTGTTAGTAGACGGGATTGGATCCACCCACTATTGTACACCATAAGAACAGGGTATTCTGGTATGCCTTTTTTGTCTCATATGCATATGTGTAGACTATATCCTAAGGCTTAAGGTTGTTGTATATACACAAGATGTGAAAGGTTTGCTTAAGGGCTACCAAACGTCATTTTATAATTGGTTAAAGGTAGCTTCTAGCTTTGTCATCAAGAAAGTTGTGCAATAGGTTTAATCAAGTGGATTTCATAAGATAGAACTCATCTGAAAATGAAGATGTTGTTTTCTGCAACTTTTTCGTCGAATGACAGCGATAGGTCATAGGAGCAAGGGAGGATGACAGGTTTGTGGCGGCTAGGGTCTCGCCTTGACAGCGATATGAGTGATGGAGGAGGAGTTTTCATAATTCAAGGGAGCAAAACCTAGAGCTGTGGCTGTTTTTGGTTGTTGGTGTTTTACGAACAATACAGACTGCTTTACGGGATGACGTGGGGGTTTAAAGGGAAACTAGGGGAGTGGGCACCACAATTAAAATCCAATAAACGTACACCTACGGGCTGCTTTACAAACTTTTTACGTAATCTTCCAACTAATTCTGTCCCCCCCCCCCCCGAATTTCACCGGATGGGCCCCACTAAATCTAATCATAGTCTGACACCTCATCCAAGTAACTCCCCTATGGCTGCATGCATCACTCTGATGCAGAGGCCGGGGTTATCCTCCTTTTCCAAAAAAAAATCCAGTAATCCTCCTCACTATGTATTCCCTTCGCAGTTCGTAGATGTACCATCTCTCGTAAAAATCAGAGGGGGGAGAGGAGGGAGATTGATGGGATGAGGACACATCCCGTAGATCAAGCATGTAAGGAAATCCCCGTAAGTTTAGCATTTCCGGTGTCTCGCTGTTTCTTTTTCCTGTTGGCTGCTTGACCATGTATCATGTGATCAAAATTATCTAGGGTGTAGCAAGTTTTTGTTCCGTAGGCTGCTGCTCTTGAGATCGAGGGGCGATAAAAGTGTGTCGGACTCATCTTTCCTTTTCCCGCTTCCCATTTTACGAGATAATAGGTTTTGAGACCCCTCTACTCAATTTGTCTAGGCTGGCTGTTAGGTTTGCTATTGAACGTCTTTCTTGATTACAGGGGAAGACTTTCAGATGGGCGAAATTACGTGACAGAATGAACCTCGGATTGATGGGGTCTGCAGTATGACAAAATAGCACTGCTTGCTGATCTGACCATAGTTGGTTAGTTAATAAGTTGCATATTTCCCTGGTCGCCTTTAATGGCCAGAAGTAATTATGAGGCTATTTGTAGTGGGAAGAATCATAAGTTAGTAGCATGATACTAGTGTATGATACTATCTTTATAGTGCATATTATCATAACTGTATTTTAGATGACATCATTTATTGTTTAGGATGACACATACTACCTCCGTCCTAATTTATTGGTCGTATTTAGCGTCAAATTTTGACCATAGGTTTAACTAACAAAATATCAATGCATGTCACAAGAGATTATATCTTTGACATGCATTAACATTTTATTAGTTAAATCTATAGTTAAAATTTAACACAAAATACGAATGAGACCAATAAACTAGGACGAAGGTAGTAGTAGCATATCATTTATTATGATAGGGTATCATGATCGAACTCTTTTTTCATTTAATTGCATGTCACCTCGACTAAATTGTTTACTTGGCATGCATATACTTGGTATGATAGACTCACTACATTAAGTCCAAAAGAATTGGTACCTAATGATTGAATTTCTAAGAAACTTCGAAGTGACATATATGTGTCACAACTGATTGTTACCTGCTCTATCTGCAGCCCTCGGTCACCTATCATTGATTCTGTCTCGTTCAAACTAGAAATGATATTCTCTATAGTAGGCCTTTCTTGCCTGTTCGGTTTCAAGCATTGTAATGCTATCTCAATGCATCTCTTCACTTGATTGCAGTATACTTCAAGTGATCTGGGCTTTGCTATGCCATGTAGTTTTCCCCTCCAGCTTTCATGTACCTCCAACATTCGTTATAAAGTTAGAATAATACAGAACGGAGATACTAAAAAAGTAGCATACCATTGTTCAAACAATATGATCTGGCGTGTCGTAACCAGTGGCGGAGGCAGGAACTCCAAAAAATTAAGGTTTGGGGTGTGTGTGTGCGGGGGGTAAAGAAAATGGGCCAAAAAGTTACTGTTCATGTAACTAAAGAAGCAAAAGCAAGATCTTGGGGTGGGCCGCCACTGGTCATAACTAGAGTATGGAGAAAAGTATTTCTTACATGCTTAACAAATTTCCGAGTCGTCATATCAGCAATTCGTGTGTACCCTTCGGACCCGATCATTATCTTTACGATTATAACACCTAAACTAAATATGTCAGAGTATTCCGAGATTACTTGATGGTTTATGAATTCCGGTGCCCAATATCCACTGCATGCCATAAAAACAATGAAAATTGTTATTTAATTAGCTGATATAAATAAATAAATCATAAAACAGTTATGGAAGATCAGTGAATTTTCATTAGTTCTAAATAAGAACTAAATGTACCGGACAATGCAGCCAACTTAATAGCATAAAATATTTGGCATTTAGCTTACCGTGTTCCAAAACATTTGAGGGTTTTTCTTGTTTTTTCTTCACCAAGGAGCCTTGATAAACCAAAGTCAGCAATTTTTGGTATCATTTTGTTATTTAGCAATATGTTATCAGGCTTCAAGTCCAGATGCCATATAGAAGATTTCAACCCCCCTCGAAGATATTTTAAACCCTCACATATCCCTTTTATTATTTTGTAACGTGTGTGCCAGTTAAGTCCTGTATATACTTCTGCAGAAAAGCAATGGAAAATGACACATATCCCTTTTATTAGTGTGCTAAGAAACGTAATCCAAATAACCATTTTCAATACATGAAAAATAGAGTACATGGGGCTCAGATCACCAACTTAATTACCTGAAATATAAGTATGAAGACTACCATTGTGTACATACTCAAAGCAGAGCGCCCTATGCATCTCAAGAGCAACCACTTGTTTTCCCTCGTGCTCTACAAGTACTTCCTCTGGTTCATTGCAGAAGCCCACCAACTCCACAACGTTTTGATGCTTGAGCTCCCTAAGGATTTGGAATTCTTTTCGAAATTCCTCACCATCAAGTCCTGATATGCTGTTATGTAGTACCTTGACAGCAATATCTTCTCCATTTTCAAAAACACCCTGTTTGACACCTCTTGTTAATATACTCAAAATTGTTTGTTATACTAGTAGAGAAAATATATTGAAAGTGCAATAGTATGGTGTGTGTGTGTGTGCGCGCGCCCGCGCGAGGATGGTGCATATGATTGCATATCTATTACTCCCTCCGTCTAGGCGTGTAAGTCACCTTACGGAAATCAGGTTTTCCCAAAACGTTTAGGCGCCGTTCATTAATTTCCCGTCTCGATTCCCTCCCAGTCCCGTTCGCCAACGAGCTTTGCCTCCTATGCCTCGTTATCTTCCAGCGAAAACTCATTTTCTCCTGTTTTTTTCTAGGTAACGGCCAATGTATGCAGCACGTCTATGCCTTTGATTAGGCAAGAAATTAAAGCGGCTTTGCATGCTAGAAGTACGTGGGCCTGCGTGGCTAGCTAAAACATCATCCCCTTAATTGCTATGATTAAATGCTACGTTTAGAAGAAAGAAATCTGCACTTTGGTTGGAAGGAGGACCGGTCCAGATTTTCTTCTCTTTCAATCAGCTTGCACCTAGGTCGCGATGCACCTTCTAATGTGACTTACACACATTGACGGAGGGAGTAATAAGATTTATACTAATGTGACTTACACACCTAGACGGAGGGAGTAATAAGATTTATTCTCTCTTTCTTATCAATGCATCGAGACGTGAAACTTTTGCATCTTCTCGAGAAAAGAAAGATTTCCATTAAAGAACGAACTATTAAAAATCTAGCATGACACGTCATAGACCAGTGACTCTGAAATGAATACTCTCCACAATTAATTACAAAGCTTGCATGAATTGTAGATTAAAGACAAAAATGGTGTTAGTCGTACCTTGTAAACTGTTCCGAATGTACCACTGCCAAGTATTCGCTCCTTATCGAAGTCATTGGTAATTTTTTTTATCAATCGGTATGGTAGCCTCCTTTTCTCGATTTTCTCATCAGCTGTTCCGTCCACTAACTTGTTTTCCATCCTACTGCGTCCGGTGCAAAGTTTGGTGAGTATAAATAAGAGTGTGTATGATTTTTCTTTTACATGGAAATAAGAGGCATTACATTAAACTTGTGGGTTGTATTTCTCATTTCTTCTGCCACTCAGATCTCTTAAGCCTTTTAAACTACAAGTACACATGAATAATTTCTGGTATGAAGAGACATAGATGAGAACACCACACAAAGTAACAATTCGAGGGCAAATTCTACAGGGATTATCTAACAGGCTACTAAAAGCTAATGGAGATTTATTCTAATTTAACATAAACCACCATAAAACTTCTGCAGGGCCATCTTTTACTGAATCTTGTAAGGAAAATGGCCGAACGCTACAAAGCAAAATAGATAGCAAACGAGAGGAGCAAGTTGGACATACTAGCAGAAAAAAAAATTCAGAATCATGTGGGAAACTCAAGCACGGAGTTGTTAACATCTGAAAACAGAGCAATAATCGTACAGACACTTACCTGAAAAGCGGGAGAAGACGAACTGCAAACACGATGCAGCAATGGGAGCACAAGACGAGATAAGAACGAGTGGGGTGTGGTTGGCCCTTTGATGGGTGAAGGAGGAGGACAGAGTCCTGGGTTGGATTAGGATATTGCAACACGCAATTACATCGAACCTGCAAGACTAATTAAAAACTAAAGAGCTCGCCATCTATTGGTACAGGGAAGGCAAGTCAAGATCTGGGATTAAGATGATGGCAAGCGAGATTAAATGCCATGTTTGATTGATTCTAAGAAAGAGACGTGATCGATTATGAAAATGAGCCAAACGAATAGTTGAAAGAAGCAAAGTTGACTTCAGACAAAATGCTAGAGCAAAGTTTTTGTTTGGGTAGCAGCAGACCACTTGTTACTCTTTACAGAGTTTTTTTTAGCAACTCGTAGTTTTTTTGCATGCATTTGGGAGTTGGAATCTATTGTTTTCGTAGCCATTTAGCCCAATAAAATTAAACTCTGTTGTTTTGGTAACAAAATTAGCCCGACATGGTGGCTTGCAGCTGATGCTACTCTCTATGTTCTTGCCCCTAAGCTAGCAGAAGCTCTTGTGTACTCGGTCGAGCTGTTTATTTGGCACGCGAGGAGAATATTAACTCAAGAATATTAATAACTTGTGCTTCAAAGAAGAAGCATGAACTTTTGCGGTGAAAAGAAGAAGCTTCAAAGAAAAAGCCTGAAGGAAGTCTTTACACTAGCATGAAGAAGAAGCTTCTTTTCACCCACCCCACCGCAAATCCACCATGCATCGCACACGAATTACTTCTGGTCACTAATTTGTCCGTGTCACCTGTGCTTCTTATACAAAGCTCAACCAAATTCAAGTTCCTACTCTGTTACATAATTAACGAAAAATAGGGTAGAACAATTGTTCTACAGTCTGCGGCTAGAACGAAAATTCGACCACCAGAACCATATCAAGCAAGGCGACTGGAGAAACACCAGCATGATGCGACACCTGAGACCAAAGCTGACGACATGCTAACACACGAGTAACCTTCTCCAGGTAGGGCAAGTAACAGATTAGCACACTACTACTGTACTTTGCATGAGGCAACCACACGGACTGATGAATTTGTGATTGAATCCTAGTACATATTTTAGGAGCAGCAAACAAAGAAAGAAATGCATCATAAATAGTATCGCTAGTGCCGAGCAGCAGACAGAAAAGGTATGCCCCCATAAAGGAACATATGTAAACAGTATTGCCAATACCCACTAATGTGAGTGTGAGCCTAAATATAACTTCCTAAATGACACATACCCTCCTGGAAAAAGAAATGACACATACCCAGGAAAAAAAGGAAGAATATAGTTTTTAGGCCAAACTTCTACATCCATTCACAAGGTACGGGTCCATCCATGAAATCGCTCCCCTCTCGCCGCCGGTGGCAAGGGCCTCAGACATTTCAAAGAACGTGATTCCTGACCTGCATCATCCAGCAAAATCATTGCAAACATGGAAGAGCGGCGGACTTAGCCTAAAGCATCTCAAACTGAAAGCCATTTCGATAGCAAGAGTAGGTAGGTCTAATTTGCGGACAATTGATTTGGGTAAGCAATTTATGTTCCCGCCAACACTACCAACAAGCAGGTAACAGCAGTTGCTTAAAAAGGCAGGCACATACTAGTATTTACTCCTCGACAGAAACAGAACTGACGGCTAAACACTACACATCACATTCATCCGCATAAACAGCCTGGGAAAGAATAACTCACATGCTGGAGCGGTACAAGCTTCAGGTCTCCAAGCAGACAACTTTCAGGAGGAGGGCGTCCGGCCGGGCTAGTTTGTTTCAGGGCAGCAACAAACAGCCCCTTGAGTCCTTGACCCATTGCATAAATATGCCTAGACTCCCTAGTTCCAAGTATAAAAGGTGTTCCTGGATTGCCATCTTTCCGTACTTCTAGTATTGTTTCTGGTAGACAATGAACCACAGATAACCACAAATATGATATCTGAACAGGTAGATGGTTGCACAATGAAATGGCAAAGTTTTCATGAATAAGAACCATGAATATTTATCAACAGCATGAACAATACAAACATAGGCATCTACTCGGTGGTGTTATTTGCCACATACATGTGCATAGATTCTACAAGATATGTCAACACAGATAGACATGCAATGCCAGATCCAGCGTCGCTGTCTCCTGGTTGAGGCAGCTGCTTGTCAGAGAGGGAGAGGGGTTGGAGGAGTGGGGGTAGGGGAAGGGGCTGCAACAAAGTCGAAGCACCCACAACATTCATCCACTAAGAGTCAGCTAGAGAAATCCTGGCACAATAGTCAACGCAGTCAATTTCAGAGTCGCATGGCAAAGCGCTATTGGCCTAAAATCGTCTCTAGCTAAGAGGGTTGACCTTCTCTTCTTGAAAGGGAGCTTTAATTCATTTGGACAAATGATGACTGGACTCCATACTTCCGAGCATAAAGTGTGAAATATGTGGTATAATATATGCATTCTTTTTTTGGGACTGCCAACTTTGCACACTTCTATTTATTGTCTGAACTGGTAGACAAGGTATGGAAGGCTGGAAGAACCAAAGGATAATCACACACATGAAACATAAAACAGGTAGACAGTTGCACAACAAAATTGCAAAAATTTCATGGATAAGTACATCGCCAGCATGAACAACAAAATCATAGGCATCTACTCTGGTGTTATTTGCCACATACATGTGCATAAATTCTACAGCTATGTCAACACAAATAGAGATAAAACAAGGAGCACGAGAGGCTTCAACAGTAGTTTAATAGAACAACAGGAAACTCAAACAAGAGGGACAGGGATAAAAATATTAGGAAATCAAAACTACAGAACTAACCAGTGCTACTCATTATTCGGATCTGCACGAGGATGCATCCTTTTCCACACATACATTGCCATCGAATAGACACCTAACAGAGCAATCGTCAGATGCTCTGAACTGTTGGCCTTGATGCTCACTCGTCCAGTTAGCTTGTTGTTCACATCAACATGAACTGCCATGTTTGAAGTCCTTCCCACGGGGAACTGGGTATCCAAGTTTGCAGCCGTAGTCCATTCTTTATGCCACCTTACCAGTGATGCACCCAAAGTTGCAAGGCCTAGGCCCATAATGGGATAGTCTTTTTGAAGCAGGTTCAGCACCACATTCACTCCATGCGCAGTATCACCTTTCATGGACACAGCACCAGCGTTTGCTACCAGTGTTAACCAATTACCAACTGAAAGCTTGTCTTCAAGCTTTGCTCCAGTTATCATGGTGTTTCCTGCTAAAGTCATGGACAGACCTCCAGTAGTGGCATTATTCTTGGTGTTCCTGAACTTGGTTTCCCCCCTGAGAGTGTAAGCAAGCTGGTCCATCATGGTTTGTATGTCAAAGCCTGCAAGGGTTGAAGCATACTCGCTATGCTTGGCTGATATCGAGGACTCCGAATGAATGGTGAATTCCCTCTTGTCCTTGTTAACTTGGACCCACATAGAAGCTGGAAATGCTTTGGCAACTTCATGGTTGTATTGGAGGCTCACACCGTCAAACCCACAGTCATGATCCCATCCTTCAGGGTTGGTAACAGCACGTGCCAGAAGGTTCGTTGCAGGCTCAAGACACCGATAGCGGTATACTGGATCGTCGGAATCAAACGAAGATGGCAAGGCCCAGTCTGGCATAAGAGATCTATCATTGTCATACTCGTCATCAGGATGATCATTCTCCACATGTATATCATAATCATTGCCCTCACTCTCCTTCATTTCCTTCAATCTTCTGCGCTGTTCCTTCAACTGCTTCTTCTGAAGAAGCTTGGTTCGGTAGTCATACTCATCGAAATACAGTTTCTGCTGCTCTTTGGAGAGTTTTGCAACCTGTGATTTACTTAATGGCTTAAAGGGAGGAAGTTGGTCATACTCTTCATCCTCTTGATCGTCATTCAACAATTCATCAGGATCAACATCTGAGTCCACACTCTCAACCTTCTGTTCATTTGCACGCCTGGGGTGCTCTCTAGATTGCAACAAAGATGATAAGAAGTAAGGAAGTGGAGGCACCTGGAGACGGAGATCAAAGAGTCTTGGAGAAGCAGCACGGCGGGTTGAAAGAGTATCAATCTCAGCAACCATCTTCAGTGAGTAGCACAGGAGGAGGAGCAGGCGCTTCCAGATAAGGCCATTAGGAAGCACCTTTTCACCCTCCATGTTCCTCCGACAAAGGTGATGATTTTCCACAAGAGCGACTGGATTCTCAATCCGAGCATCATTAGTGGTCTGTCTGATGCTTTGCTGAAGCGCATGAGTCCGATGGGTCACAATCATCTCATAGTTAATTGGGGAGCCACTAGGTCCTTCAGGAAGAGGATCTGCTGCTGAGTGAGTAAGAGTGATAATGGCTTTCGACCATATTGGCAGGCCTAGGACACTGGTAATGCATTGCAATAGGGATAGGTCGTCTGCACCTTGCCGTTGGGTATCGATCCGATCAACATACAAAACAATGTCAGGGGGGCATTTCTTGATATACTTCTTAACAGACTTGAGCATTTTCCTGTTTGATTTTCCATCCCTAACTGCAGTCCCAAGTCCTGGAGTGTCAATGACACGAAATTTAACACCACCAACAACTCCAGTAATCTCCTTCACGGAACATGTTGCTGGTAGAAAAGCATTTGTTCTGGATTTATCCTCGCCAAATATGGAGTTTATTGTTGCACTCTTTCCCACCCCTGTTTTTCCAAGGACCAATACATTGCAGGAGAATTCAAAGTCATCTGTTCCCTCTGTCTCAAGCTGCAAAGCCCTGCTCCAGGCATTCTCAAGCTCGGAGGAATGGTTTGCCATCCTTATGCGCCTGAAGCCTTCAATGAGACTGAGCCGATATAACACTTGTACAGGTACCTGATGTTCGGTGTCATACCCTAATCTATACACAAGACGCAGATACTTGATTCGTGCCATGTCCACCTTTATGTACAACTTCTTCTCCTCATCAGTCATCGTGCTCTCCGGGTCAGCAACTGCATCCACCGCATGAGTAGAAGCCGCACTTGTCCTAGGGACACCGAACACGGTAGGAGACGGTTGGATGGGATCAGAGGTTTCAACTGGAAACACCTTGGCCTTGCCCTGTGCAGGTGATCTGTTTGCCGCCCTCAGAAGCTCAGCTAAAGCTGCATAATCAAAAAGCTCGGTCTCCTTTCCGCTCAACTCCTCAACTTCATAATCGTTATCCAGCTGATCCTCATCTGAATCATCCAAACCAAGGCGTGCGCCCTTGGAGGCAGGCACATTGTCCTCCATTTCTTTTCCAGGAGATCCCAAAGCATTGTTTGTCCCGATGATCGGTGCAGATGCAGGTTCGTCAGAAGGTTCATGATCACCATCAGTTTCACCATCTACCTTGTGATGAGCCGCGTCAACAGTAAACTGTGAGCTATCAACATTGGTATGAACTTCCGCAGGCACAACTGGGGCATCTCTTGCGGCAATATGTTCAGGACTGGCACCTTCAGAATGTGTGACAACCTCATGCCTGGGCGTGGTATCTTTCACATCAGAGTCAGCATTGCGAACTTCAGCACCAGCATCTTCTGCTTCTGTAGAACTCACCACATGATGCAATTCAGCAACCCCATGCTTTGGTGTGGTATCTTTTGCATCAGAGTCATCATGGAGAACTTCAAGACCAGCATCTTCTTCTTCTTGAGTAGAATTCAGTGCAGGAGGCAATTCCACGACAACTTGCTCCTGGTGAGACCCCCCAGCATCCCCCTTTGAAGCATCCACAATGCTCATGCCACCAGCGTCCCCCTCTGAAGCATCCACAATGCGCGCGCCACCAGCGTCACCAATGGAATGCTCAGGCTCCACACCATTGACAGCCTCAGCACCAGAATCCTCAGCTCCCTGTTTACCACCATTCATCAAGGACATATCCGAGAGATTTACCAAATCAGCGAACGCGGCGCCGTCGTCCAGCACGCTCATAGAGCTGACGAAGCTCCCATCCAGCGAGCCCTCGGCGAGCGCGCCCGCGGAGGCCGCAAAGACGCCGCCATCCTCCTCCAGCCCGCTCCCCGCTCCGGCGTCGACGAACACGTCGGCGGCGGCCTCCTCCTCCTCGGCCCCCTCCGCCGCGCCGAAGTACTCGCTCTCCCCGGAGGACGCGGAAGCGGGGGGCGAAGGGGCCGTGGCCTCGTCGGAGGAGGGGGAGGGCGGCGGCGGGGGCACCCTGGCGACGCGGAAGAAGCCGTTGGAGACCTCCTGGAGCACCTCGTCCCCGGACGAGCCGGCGGCGTCGTCGAACAGGTCGGCCTCGTCGTCCGTGGAGGAGGAGAGCTGCGCCGCCACCCGCGGCGCGCCGAGGACGGGGCGCGGGCGCGGGGCCTCGGGGGGCGAGGTCGAGGGCGAGCGGGACGGGGACGCGGCGCCGGAGGAGAGCGAGGAGGCGTACCCCTCGTCTTCGTCGCCGGAGTCGTCGAAGGAGGTGAGCGGCGCGCGGATGAGGAGCGCCATGCCGCCGCGCGTGGCCGGGGCGGCGGAGGGAGCCGAGGTGGGATAAAAATTGAGTCTTTTACGGCGGGCGGGTTTGTTTATGGGTCTCGGGTCTCCCTCCCTCCCTCCCTCCGGGAGTAGTGGTGGCAGTTGCGAGGCCGAGGGTTGAGGAGGACCGGATTCCGTCCGTCGGGTTGGTGGTGGTGAGACCGCAGCCGCAGGGTGGTGGATGGGTTGGATTGGATGGGCTAGGGTTTGGATCTTTCGAGGCAATAAAAATTGGACTCTTGTTTGAGTGAAATTTGGGGGTTTTATTATCGTTTCTTTGGCTCCCTCCTTGTGTTGGACCTTTGTGGCTCTGGCCATAGGATTTTGTGGTGTGTGGTGATTTTAGTTGCTTAGGATTATCATCTTTTTTCTCATCTTGTTGCCTTGCATTGGAGGGTTTTAATATTTCTTGGTGGTGAAGTGGTGGACATGTACAACAAGGTGTTTTTTTAAGACAGGTTGTTCTTTTTTTCTTTGTTGTTTATTTTGTGTGGAAGAAATAATTTTAAAAATACGAGGCAGAAAAATACATGCAAAGAAGTTTGACATTTTTTTTGGAAGGTTGCCACGCGTAAAAATACGTAATAAGGCAGATTACATCACATGATGAGATGATCATCATAATCAAGTCCATTCAATCTGACTGTCTTTGAACTCCCTTTTTGCTATATTTATATAGCATGTGTCTCAAACTGGTTTTATTTTATCCTTCCCCTTAAGATTTGAAAATTGTACATCATTTACTGGGTCTTTGATTTAATATGAGGTGATTTTTCCTAGTCAATGTGAAAATTAATTGTTGTTTATATTTACAACGCACAATCTTGATATTTTAAATGGAACTCTCCCTCGTCAATACCTCCGTCTGAACCTCTAGCTTTCTTGGCAAATATTATCATTAGTACATTTGTTTACTTATTGTTAGGATTGATTCCATGTGATTGAGAAGGTGTAATTATTTGTAGAAGATGTCGTGAAGGTATAAGTTACATACATGGATGATAGTCTCGATATGTTATTAGGTTTTGTGGATATTGGCTTGCTTTGGAACAACCATTCTCTTGGTAAATCAACTCAGTGATGGTGTTGATGTTTCATTTAATTAGCTAGGTGTGCAGTGTGTTGGTTAAACTCTACACTCCCACGAACCATCGAGTCTTGTTTCCCAAAAGAAAGTAAAACCGAAGTCTTGATGTTTGCATTATGTGGTAATGTTATTATGACATACGGCAAAATTTGCCTCTTTATTTTTTCCAAGTTCATTACCGTGAACCATATTTATTAGGAAGATGGACCAGTTGATGTTCCTACACATATTTGCTTTGCTAAGGTATCCACCCTCCTCCAATGGTCCCTTCAGTGGCAGATCCCCGTTTCTCTTGCCCGGTGTTCACAAAGGTAGCATATGGCATCAGAGTGGTGAGAGCGGCACCATGTTGAATAAATTTGTCTTAGATTTTCTTCTCACCATGTCAATGGTTGATGTGGTGTCGTCAAGTCAATGTCCTCGTTTTCTTGCTTGTTGTTCGTGCCCGCGATATAACTTATTTTATGGTTCGGTAGTGGTTTTGTATCTTTCATCATCAATGTCGGCGGCAAGACGGTGGTCCAAGATCGGGACTTGCTGTTCGACGATAGTGGAAACAACAATTTCTTCTATCTTGCTTGTTTGGACGTTATGCATCCAGGTCCAAGCCAGGTTTGATGAGTTCATTTTGGTCCATTTTTCAAGCACGAGAGCTATATACTCCGTCTCGCAGTAGGTGATCGCGAGATGGGTCAGCCCAATATGAGTTCCTCGGGAGCGGGTTTTAGGAAGCATCTATGACCAATTCAGATCAGTTTTAGTAGCTTCCATATGGAATTTCCTTTTTCTTTGTATCTGTGTTTTCCCTGTAGGTTTTCTTTTGGATTTTGGTTTTCTTTGTTTCTTTACCGATTTTCTTCCTGCGTTTTTTTCAATACATGTCTACTTTTTCCAACACATATTGTATTTTTTGTAGGCATTTAAAATATTTTTTATACACATTGAACAATTGTCAAATATATGATGAAAATTTTCAAATACATGTTAAATATTTTTAAATATATGTTAAACATTGTTTTAATGCCACAAAACAAAATTTAAAAATTACATGAAGATTGTTTTCATTGTAGTAACGTTTTTACAAGTGCATGTTATATCTGTTTTTGAATAAATATGAAAAAAATACATATTGATATCTGAATGTCACGAAATATATTTAGAATTTTTTAGAAAAATTATAAAAATTGCAAAAAGCTTTTCAAAATAGCCATAAACATATTTTAAAGCATGTGACCATTCTTAAATGACACGAACATTTTTCAAATGGTGCAAAGTATTAAACTACATGTATGATCATATTTTTTGAAATATGTGAACATTTTTTAAATT
The DNA here is from genome assembly GCF_018294505.1 of Triticum aestivum. Taxonomy (NCBI): domain Eukaryota; kingdom Viridiplantae; phylum Streptophyta; class Magnoliopsida; order Poales; family Poaceae; genus Triticum; species Triticum aestivum. Next base: position 679,970,143 of record NC_057807.1, on the reverse strand, counting down.
CCAGGAACAATTTTTTGAATGGTACAAACGTTTATTAAAAAATTGCGTGGAGTTACACGGAATGAATATTTTTATAAGTGCGATGGAGGTTTTTCAAAATTTAAGTAACTGTTTTTGTGTAAGTGCATCTAGTTCCCCTTAGTGATTTTGGTGTATTGAAGACTTATAGGTTAAGGGACTGATGCGTTTGTGAGTGTACACAGGTCTATAAGTCTATGAGGAGTTTGATATTTGCAGAGAAAGTCGACCCCTAAAAATGAAGTTCTTCGACTGAAGACTTTGGATTTTTGAAGACTTTGAAAGTGAAGAAATTGGTGTGACCTTGAAGACTTGGTATTCATTCGAGGAACATGAAGCGTGAAGACTTTTATTTTTATAGTTTCATTTTCTCTTTCTTGAGTCATAGGAAACACCGTACTGTTAAAGGGGTCGAGGAAATACTAAGGAAAAATTTCCAAGTGATGCTCAACTCAAAATCCTACACCTACCAATCCCTTCGAGTGAAGCCATTGGAAATCTCATACAGTTCAGTCATATTCTTCAGTGACAGAGACGAAGTTCTTCTGGCCTCTGAGAAATTTGTTCTGACTAAGGAGTTAGGAATTCACCAGTGTGAATTGCCTACACAGTGAGGAACATGGTAGCCCTGAGGATTTTGATAGTCAAAATTCCGACCGTTGCTGTGCTATGCGCCAGCGGTTCCAAAATATCTACCCACCTAATAGTTATATCAGACAAGGGCATTTATGTCTTATCATGTCGAGCTGCTCCCTAGGATATAAATAGCCGCCCCCTTCAACCACTAGCTGGTTGGCTGCTCCGAGAGAAACTAACACTTGTCAATTGAGAGCAACCCATCCTCCGAGGACTTTGAGCGAAAATTATCAAGTGAGGAAAACCCAAACCCCAACACCTACAAACCCAAAGTGATTGAGCATCACTGAAGAGATTGATCCTGCGTGGATCCGACGCTTGTTTCCTTTGAAGACTGTGCTTCTTCTAGACGGTTAGGCGTCAAGGTCTAGAGCATCCAAGAGGAATTGTGGATCGCCGAGTGACCAAGTTTGTGAAGGTTCGGAAGTCACCTGAAGACTTACCACGAGTGATTGGGCGAGGTCTGTGTGACCTTAGCTCAAGGAGAATACGGTGAGGACTGTGTGTCCGGGACTGTGTGTCCTCGAGTTTAAATACTCAGCCGCTCCAACCAGATGTACAACTGAGACAGCAGTTGGAACTGGTCTACCAAATCATTGTCTTCACCGAGCTAACTGGTTCTATCTCCTCAACTCTTTCATTTCCTCATGCATGTCGTTGTGTGCCTGTTCATAACTATTTGAAGACTTTGACTGAAGACTTTCTCAATTTCCTCAGTTCAATTTCTTCAGTCTGTCCATCTTCATCTTGTGTTATCCTGTGTTTACGCTTTCTGTACTCTGTGCTTGTCTTCATTTCATCATGATGACTATGCTTGTGTTCTGTTATGTTCCTTTCTGAGTACTTATTCCGCTGCTAGTAATTCTTCATTTAGGAATTTCCTCACCAGCAAATTCCTCAGTGAAGAATTCATAAAAATCGCCTATTCACCCCCCCCCTCTAGTCGATATAACGCACTTTCAATTGGTATCAGAGCAAGGTACTCCCTTGTTCTGTGTGATTTTGGTTTAACCACCTAGAATTTTAGTTATGTCGACTGCAGGATTGAGGAACGTATCCTGTCCCATCTTTGACAGTCATGAATATCCTCGGTGGAAGGCCATGATGAAAAAGCGACTCATGGCTATGGATAGCGAGCTGTGGGCCGTCACTGAGATCGGTCTTACCGATCTATGCAAGATGGCGGAGGCTGATGACATTCGCAAGTACACGCTACTCAACCTCACAGCGAAAGATGTCATCTGCTCTAGTCTGTCCCGAAATCAGTTCAGGAACGTCATGCACCTCAATCACGCGAAGCTAATCTGGGACCGTCTCTCTGAGGTCTATGAAGGTCATCGAACCCGTCATGATCCTTGGTTTGAGGATTACAAGGACTCTCTCAATGCGATGACATTCGAACCAGAATCATCATCCTCTACACCCTGCCTCATGGCAAACAATGCGAAGGTAACCGAATGCTATCTATCCGAGTCCAGTGATGATGAATCTGGCGATGAATTTGGACCTAGCTATGTCAAACTTGCTTCCCTTGCCACTAAACAACAAAGAGCTTTGGAAAAAGTTCAATACATGCTAAATAAGAGCGATGATATGTTGGGTGAAGAAATGGATCAGTCAAAAGCTTTGGTTGAAAGTCTTCAGAGACTACATTCCAAGTTTGACGACCTTCAAGGTCATCATAACACTCTCTTATCTGATCACGAGAAGCTTTCTTTTGAACTTCTTCAAAGAAAGCAAGATCTTGAAAAGCTAAGCGTGAGTTATGAAGATCTTCAGAAGGAGCATGATTCATTACTAGCTCAACAAATCAGCGCTACTCAGGAAGAATTTGATCCACCATGTATGAAGTGCATTGAACGTGAATCTGCTAATTCTTCACCTGAATGTTCAAATGCTTCTAATGTTACAAATTCTTCACCTGTCTCTGCTATCACTAATTCCTCATCTGAGGACAATGCAAGTATCACTGATGATGCAGGGATGAAGGAATTGTACATGACAGGCATGTACAAAAGCCTCAAAGGGCATCAGACTCTTTGTGATGTGCTCAAAAAGCAAATCCTCAACAGAAACCCTAGGAAAGAGGGTATTGCTTTTGAGAGGAAACTCAATGCTAACATATTGGAAGCCTGAGCAGTATCCCAAAACCTCATGGGTTGCTGCAAAGGGACCTCCAGTTGATCCATCCAACTTATCTGGCTTTACATGTGAATCTCCTCATTCTTCTGATGAGTCATTTGACTCTAACTATAAACTGTTCAAAAATCAGAATGGTGAAGTATTTGCTAGATATATTGGGACTAATTGCAGGAATGGTTCTCCTATGAAGAAAATCTAGGTTCCTAAAAGTTGCCTTGAAAGTCTTCAGGTGAATGTCCTCATGACACCACCTGTGAAGAAAAGGAACTCCAGATCAAATTCTTCATATGAACCAAATTCTTCATATGGATCCAAGTCCTCAGGTGGACCAAATTCCTCACATGGATCAAATTCCTCAAAAGGATCAAAATCCTCATATGATCATCATCGTGCTAACCCTTCTGTTTCGCAGGGTAGAGCTAAGGGCTATGAATATGTGCATTATTCTTCAAATCATTATGTTCATAAGTCCTCGAAGAATTTCTCTGCTTATTCATATGCTTACCCTAACCCCTCTTATGTGAAACAAAGTGGACTGGCGTCCATGCCACCTTTCTCATATGGTGCTCGCAGAGTGATGAATTCTTTGCCACCCCTCCAGATGTGGGTGGTGAAGAAAAAGAACTAATCTCTTATGCAGGGCCAGGTCTCCAGTCGTGCTCAAAACGACTGAAGAATTTGCTGGAGACCTGAACAATGCCTGATAGGACACAGGCTAATCATGATGAAATGAACCTTCATTTCTCATGTCCTCATACTGATTATCTATTCTAATTGCTTGATGAAATTGACCTGATGATACTGATGTCATATTCTTCACTGATGAAGTATATGAGTTTGTAAGCTGCACTAATTCATCTGCAGGATGATCAACCCAAAGCCAATGAGTGGGTCCTCGATAGTGGATGTACAAATCACATGACTGGTGACAAGAATCTATTGATGGATTCTCTCTTATCACCGTCACATCTGAAGCATATAATCTTCGCTGACAAAGGCAAAAGTCAGGTATTGGGTCTAGGTAAGGTTGCGATCTCTAAGGACAAACACATGGACAAAGTCATGCTTGTCAAGTCCTTAGGATACAACCTCGTGTCTGTCTCAATGCTTTGTGATCTTGATATGGTTGTTGTCTTTGGCAAGTATCGTTGTGTTGTGATCTTGGAAGCTGACAATTCCAAAGTCTTCGAAGGCTTTAGGAGAGGAGACTTGTACATTATCGATTTCTCTATAGGACCACAGCCTGTCGTGTGCTTACTTGCAAAAGCTTCAGAAGGCTGGCTATGGCATCGACGACTTGGTCATGCTGGCATGAGGAATCTGCACACGCTCGCGAAGAAGAAGCATGTCATTGGCATTTAGAATGTCAAATTCCTCAAGGATCACTTATGCAGAGCCTGTGAAGCTGGGAAGATGACAAAGGCCAAGCATCCAGCGAAGACTATCATGACTACCACTCGACCATTTGAGTTGCTTCACATGGATCTCTTCGGTCCTAATCATTATTCTGCTGTGACAAATGATGCATCTTTTTATGGCTTTGTTATCGTTGATGATTATTCTCGTTACACATGGGTACACATCGTCACTTGCAAACATGAAGTGCAGGAAGTCTTCAAACGATTTTCCTCAAGGGCTTCAACCAACTTTGGTGTGAAGATCAAACACATCAGAAGTGACAATGGGACTGAGTTCAAGAATTCCGGTCTTGATAGCTATCTTGATGAACTTGGTATTACTCATGAGTTATCTGCTCCTTATACTCCTCAGCAGAATGGCGTCGTGGAGCACAAGAACAGAACCCTCGCTGAAATGGCTCGCACTATGCTTGATGAATACAAAACACCTCGTCGGTTCTGGATTGATGCAATTGATACCGCTTGCCACATCATCAACAGAGTATATCTTCACAAATTCTTCAAGAAGACTGCCTATGAACTCCTCACTGACAAGAAACCCAATGTAAGTTACTTCAAAGTCTTCGGTGCTAAATGTTGGATTAGAGATCCTCATCACAATTCTAAATTTGCACCGAAAGCACATGAGGGTTTCATGCTTGGTTATGGAAAGGACTCGCACACCTACAGAGTCTTCAACAACGTTCTTCACAAGGTTGTTGAAACTGTAGATGTGCGGTTCGATGAAACTAATGGCTCGCAAAGAGAGCACCTACCTTCTGTGATAGATGAACCAGCATCTGAGGATTCTATTAAGTTCAAGGCTACTGAGGATGCCATTCCTACTAAAGAATCTGCTGAAGAATTCATTCCAGAACGTGATGAATGTCAAGCTGGCGCACCTGAAGAAAATGGTGCTAAGGAAAATGCTCCTGAAGAAAATGCATATCAAATTCCTCGAAGACAACCCACTCATCCTCGCATTGCAAACCAAGTGCAAGTCGAGAAGATCATCGATGACATTCATGCACCAGGTCCTCTCACTCACTCAAAAGCTTCACATTTATCTAACTTTTTTGGGCACTTTGCTTTTGTCTCTATCACAGAGCCCACTAAGGTAGATGAAGCATTTCTGGAGCCTGAGCGGATTCAAGCTATGCAAGAAGAATTACATCAGTTCGAGCTCAACAATGTCTGGGAACTGGTCAAACATCCAGGTCCTCGCAAGCACAACATCATTGACACAAAATGGATCTACCACAACAAGCAAGATGAAAATGGCCTTGTGGTGAGGAATAAGGCACGACTTGTAGCTCAAGGCTACACACAGGTTGAGGGTATTGATTTCGATGAAACTTTTGCACCTGTTGCTAGACTTGAGGCTATTCGCATATTACTTGCTTACGCTAACCATCATAATATCACTTTATATCAAATGGATGTGAAAAGTGCATTCCTCAATGGTAAGCTTGAGGAAGAAGTATATGTTGCTCAACACCCAGGTTTTGAAGATCCAAAGAATTCCGACAAAGTCTTCAGACTCAACAAGGCCCTGTATGGCCTCAAGCAAGCCCCTCGGGCGTGGTATGATACTTTGAAGGAATTCTTCATGAAGAAAGGCTTCAAACCCGGTTCACTCGACCCAACTCTTTTCACTAAATCTTATGATGATGAATTGTTTGTGTGCCAAATATATGTTGATGATATCATTTTTGGCTGTACTGACCAATGTTATAGTGATGAATTTGCCTATATGATGAGTGAAGAATATCAAATGTCTATGATGGGAGAGTTGAAATTCTTTTTAGGTCTTCAAATTCGTTAACAGCGCAATGGAATATTCATATCTCAGGAGAAATACCTCAAGGACGTAATGAGGAAATTCGGCATGCAAGATTGCAAAGGGGTCAAAATTCCAATGCCCACAAATGGCCATCTATGCACTGATGAAAATGGTAAAGACTTCAATCAAAAGGTATACTGCTCTTATTGTACCTATGTGCATCTAGGCCGGATATTATGCTTAGTGTTTGCATGTGTGCTCGATTTCAAGCTACACCGAAGGAATCACACCATAAGGCTGTGAAGCATATTCTTCGATACTTAGCTCACACACCAACACTTGGATTATGGTATCCCAAGGGCTCTTCATTTGATCTCATTGGTTATTCAGACTCTAACTATGCTGGCGACCGTGTGGACCGCAAGTCAACATCAGACACATGCCACTTCCTCGGACGATCTTTGGTCTGTTGGTCCTCGAAGAAACAGAACTGCGTATCACTCTCCACTGCAGAAGATGAGTACATTGCTGCTGGATCGTGTTGTGCTCAATTACTATGGATGAAGCAAACACTCAAGGACTATGGCGTCAACGTGAAGAATGTGCCTCTCTACTGCGACAATGAGAGTGCTATCAAGATTGCTCATAACCCAGTTCAGCACTCGAAGACAAAGCACATCCAGATTCGTCATCATTTTCTTCGTGATCATGTGTTGAAGGGCGACATCTCCATCGATCACGTCAGCACTGAAGATCAATTGGCCGATATCTTCACTAAGCCCTTGGATGAGAAGAGATTTAGCAAGTTGCGGTGTGAGCTAAATATCTTAGAATCTTTGAATGTTCTCTGAAATGGACACACATCCTAACACTTATGCTGACTTGATGACTTAGATGCACAACACACGAAGTAACATTTTTCTTCAATCAATGAAGACTAACCCTCTAAGTGTGAAGAAATTGATTCTCAGAGCCCTATGACAATTGTACGCGGCGTCTGAAATCAGCTTTCTTATACGGTGGGTTACGCCACCACCCAAAGTTGAAAATCTTCAATTTGAGTTTTTCTTTGTTTTTGAAATTCCTCAGTTTTTCGAATTCTTCAACTTTGCATTGTCTTCGCTCTTTTCGGTGTTGTACTTCATTTGAATATATATATATATATATATATATATATATATATATATATATATATATACAACATTCACTTATTGCTAATTCCTCAAGTTGATTACTTCTGCTAAGTGAATGTGATCGGACCCTTTCCCCTCTATGCTAAACTCAACCCAATCTATTCACAAATTCCTCATATGCGTTCTATTTGAAACTCATTCAAATTCTTCATTGTGTCCTTGACAGCTGAAGAAATTGCGAATGACACTTTTACCTTATCTTATCTGAATTTTCGGCATTGCCGCTCGAACTGTTCCGCTTCTCACGACAAATACTTATCTATTCACCCACGATCCTACACGATCACCACCTCTTAGTATGTGTGTGACACATGTCAAGCGAATGAGAAGAGGCCAGGGGCATGTTCGTCCGATTTCCTCGGTTGAACAGTTTTTCACTCCCTCTATAAATACCCCTGTTTCTTCCTCACTTCACTTTCACCTCACTCGCTCTCTCTCTCCCGCTCGAGCTTCCCAAAACCCTAGCACCGCCGCTACTTCATCGTCGCCGGTGAGGAATAGCTTCACTTCCTCGACCTTGTCACCGTTGTACTCGCGCCGATTGCGGATTTCTTCACTCCGCCGCCGTCGTAGCCGTCTTCCTCTGCCAAGTTAGGGCGTGGAAGATCTGAACTTACGAACTTCACATCTACACTTCCCAGTTTGTCGTGTTCTTCACTTCGGGTAATTAAAAGTTACTTTTAATTGCTCGTTTTGATTCTCAAGTTTTCCTGAAAATCTTCAAAACTGTTTATTCTTCAAATCTTCACACACATTAACACGTCACATGTCATCTGCTCTTGATTCATTTCTCTAAGCCATGATTTTCTTCAAGATTCCTCAGTTGTGTGGATTTTCAATCTATACAACTCCGGAACCTAAGACAAAGAATGCTTAGTGAAATTCCTCGAGACTCATCTGGTCAAATTCCTCAAAACCTATTCTTTTTGAAAAACCTTCTGAGAACGCATATGACCTCTCCAAATTCCTCGCAACTATACTCTGTTCATAGGTACAAATGTCCGCTGCTGAATCACTAGGTTCTCATCAACTTAACTTATTTGCAGCGTTCCTCGAAGAAAAGTTGCATACCTCTTCAGAAACTTCAGTTGTTCATATTCCTCAGCTGAAGAAAATGGGTGACAAAAGGCCATAGAAGGGAGGAAAGAGGGCTGAGGTCAATACTGCGTTTGAAATCCCCGAGGATATATATAAGGACTACTTCACACCTGATGAAGCCAAATTCAGAAAAGTAGACAAGAATCAACGCAAAGTGCGCATACAAATGATAGAAATGAGATAGGCACGAGAATGGAGGGAGTACAGATATGTAACTCCCAAGTACATGAAGAAATTCGCACTCAACACTCCATGCCCAAGACCTCCATTGGCACCAGGCCAGTTGGCAGATCCCACCAGCCTCAAGCGCGGTGAGGACTATCCTAATGAATGGGCAAAGCACAAGGTCAAATTGGCAAAGCAAGAAAAGGAAGCAGTGAAGAAATTCAACACAGACTCTGCTGCTGCTGCTGCCTCTGCTAGTCAGCCAAAGAAGGCAATGCACAAGAAGCCTGCGCACAAGTCCAGTGCTTCACCTTCAATGCCCTCACGGCCAAGCTCCTCTGCTATGCCATCAAGGCCAGATTCTTCAAGGCCCTCACGGCAAATTCCTCAGTCTGCTCCTTCAAAGTCCTCAGCTCCTCCGTCAAAGTCTTCAGCTGCTCTGACAAAATCCTCGGCACCTGTGCATCTCGCCATGTGCCAAAGGACTCAAGGCTTCTCTATTGCCTCAGGAGCATCTGCAAGCTCCTCAGCAACTCGAAATTCCTCAGCTGGTCCCTCACTGCTGAAGAAAAAGGCCACTGCTGGACGAGGTCTTCGACCAAGTCCTCACAAGAAACAAGTCGTTTTCCAAATGCCCTCTGATGATGATGAGGCTGATGATTAAGAACTCGCTGAAATCATCAGAAACAGGCAAGCCAGGGCCGCTAGAGCCAAAGGCAGCAATATGCCGCTGATGCTGGATCCAAAGTTGATCCTCGACTACATTGACCTGTGGCACATGGATCATAACACACCTTTGCCGGAGATGAACCTCACTCCCGGTCAAAGTCATGTTCTGACTGCCTTCATTGAGGAGGAAAAATGGAAATTTGAACAAGGGAGAAGTTTGAAGAAAGCGCAATACAAGAAACAGCGCTACCTCAAGGACAATGTCCTCACTCTCACTCCTGATCAGCTCCTTGCTTTGCAAGAAGAAATCAAACAACTAAGTGATGAATTTGATCGCTACTATGCTAATTGGAAGGGCGCCAAGGTGCGTTTCGTCAATCTGACGAAGAAATTCACTTCAAGTGCTGCTCCACCTGTGCACGTTGAAGTTACTTAGGCTGAGGCACCTGCTCAGCCTACTGAAGAAAATGCCAGCACCGCTGATGACAATCAGGCTGCTGAAGAAAATGAGAGTGCCAGGGCTGATGACTCCATTCCAGCCGCTGAAGATATTGCCCGGGCATCCACTAGTGGTGCGCCTGAAGAAAGTGAACAAATCAGGACAACTACATCAGTTATACCTGAGGAAAATGAACCAAAGTCCTCTTCACCTCCTGCGCCTACACCAACTCCGATCCTTCCATCTGCACTAGATGCGAAGAAGACCAAGGCTGCAGAACGTGCAGCTGTGAAGAAAAGGAAGGCATCAACTTCTTCAAATTCTTCAGCTCCAAAGAAGATGAAGACTCTGATCAGTTCAATTGATGATCCAATTGATGCCGTTCCAGTCTCATCAATGCCATCAAAGGACCTTGTTCCATTTGGTGATGATTATGTGATTCCTGATGAATCTGATGAATAAACTCCTTCTGCTGCTTCGTCAGAGCAGTTGGATGAAGAAATTGAAGTGGATGAGATTCCTTCAACCCCAGTCATTTCCTCACCTTTGCCTCAGTTTACTGCTGAAGAGGCAGGTGTTGAAGAAATTGAAGAGGAGGATGTGGACATTGGCTGTACCACTCCTGTGCTCAGTGATGAATTTTGGGACAGTCAACATCCCAACTCTCCAATGTTCACTCCCCTTCAAGCTAATCCTCAGTCCCCTGCCACCACTGAAGTGCATATGGGATCTGAAGAACCTCATGCAACCCCAAGTGTTCATGAAGAAATTCCAGCCACTAGTACTGAAGAAATTATCAATGAAGAATTGACGACCCAGGCTGAAGCTGCTGAAGAGCCTGAAATTCCTCAGCCTGAGGAACCTGAGATTGTGATTCCTGAAGTAGTGCCGCAACTGACTGACACTCCTCAGCCCAAGCCAAAGGATCCTTTCTCTAAGAAGCAAAAATTCAAGGCTGATGATTTCTTTGGCGAGCATGTATTCTTCACGGAATTCAACCCCTATGACAATGCTTGTCTCAGAAGGAAGCGTTTCTGGACTGCCAGCCAGGCCAACTTCTATTCCTCATTGCTTTACAACAAGGACAAAGTCTTCGATCATGAGCATATTCCTCATGTGGATATGGAATCCATGGCTTGCTTCTCTCAAGTCCTCAGCATGATTCATGACGCTAGCTTGCTCAATTTCTGCTCTGACATTGTTGATTGGAATGAAGAGCTTATTCTTCAGTTCTACGCAACTTTGCATATCACAGGCGATGTTGCTGACGTCAACTCATGGGTGTTGGACTGGATGACTGAAAACACTCATTACAAGGCACCGGCCTCTGAATTGCTTCGTGCCTTACCAATCAGTCCTCCACCTGACGGTGCTCGTTGTCTGTATGATAAGCCTGAACTCACTGATCATTATATGCAAGTGCTCATGAAGCCGCTGAAGCCAGGACAAGCTCCAAGGACCAAATTCCTCGTGAAGGAATTGCTCTATGTGCCCAGAACCATCTACCGCATTCTGACGAAGACCATGAGTCCCATCAAAGGCCATGACTCATTCGATGAAGAAATTATCGGAATGATGAAGAACATGCTTTTCAACATCATGCATGGCATTCCCATAAATTATCATGATTTCTTCATGAGGACTATGGAAAATGTTGCACTTTCACCATTTGAGCTGAAGCCTTACGCGTCGTGGATCATGAGATTCCTCAGAACAAGGTCTTCACTCAACTACAAGGCAGATTTTCAGAATCACCTCAGCTACTTGCCCCCTATTGAAGTCCTCAAGTGGACAATTTCCTCATCTGATGAAGGGCAAGTCACCAGCTATGATCGATGAAGGCATTCGTCCATTGGATGGTCAGTTCCGCAAAGCTGCATCCTACTCCACCAATTATGACTCTGCCACACATGATTCTGCTGCCAATGCTACCAAGTCAAGTCCTCAAGCTACTCCTCCTCGTGTGATGACTGATCATGAACTGCTTATCAGTCTTCACCAGAAGGTGGATCGCAACCACAAGTGGGTTAAGCGTTAGTTTGGCTCTATTCTTCACAACATGACTTCCACACATAATGCAGTGAAGAAAAACCACTATTACCTCCATGAAGTGTTTGATCGCACCTGGGCTATTCTGTCACATCTATATGGTGAAGAAGATCTGAAGCAAATGGGCTTCAAGGAAGACTTTGACTGGTCTGCTCCTCCTCCGAAGAGATACAAGAAGGTCAAGGTTCCTCCCTTGGTGGCCAGCTCATATTCTTTATCACGCGCCACGGACGGGCATGAAGACTTGGACGACACTGCAGCAGGCCCTACAACGACTCAAGACCCTGACAACGCTGGCGCTCCTCCATCAACATGATATTCTTCAGGGGCGTTAGTCCTCAGTTTCAACCCTTTTGGTCTTTCGATGACAAAGGGGGAGAAATTTGAGTTAGTCTTCAAGCGGGTCTATCTTATATGGGCGTTTTTTTCTAAGTTACAACTCTCGATCTTCTGATGACTTTGCTGGATCGAGTTGTAATCTTAAACTTTATAGTGACCTGATACTTTTGATGTGTTCTTTTGCATGCTTATTCCTCATTAATGTTAATGCACGCATGCTGAATTACATCAGTCACCATATTTCATCATGCATTTCAAATTCTTCATATTATCTATATCAAATGCGTGTATGAATTACAAGATATAGGGGGAGATCTCCATGATTATACTCTTCAAGTGTGCATTGCTTCAAAAGCAAATTCCTCACTATGCACATCTTCAGCGAGAGTTCTTCTATATCTTGCAATCAAATTCCTCAATATCAGTATTTACACTTCATATATTTATCCCCGTTGAAAACTTAACCTATATTGTCATCAATCACCAAAAAGGGGGATATTGTAAGTGCATCTAGTGCCCCTTAGTGATTTTGGTGTATTGAAGACTTATAGGTTAAGGGACTGATGCGTTTGTGAGTGTACACATGTCTATAAGTCTATGAGTAGTTTGATATTTACACAGAAAGTCGCCCCCTAAAAATGAAGTTCTTCGACTGAAGACTTTGGATTTCTGAAGACTTTGAAAGTGAAGAAATTGGTGTGACCTTGAAGATTTGGTATTCATTCGAAGAACATGAAGCGTGAAGACTTTTGTTTTTATAGTTTCATTTTCTCTTTCTTAAGTCATAGGAAACACCGTACTGTTAAAGGGGGTCGAGGAAATACTAAGGAAAAATTTCCAAGTGATGCTCAACTCAAAATCCTACACCTACCAATCCCTTCGAGTGAAGCCATTGGAAATCTCATATAGTTCAGTCATATTCTTCAGTGACAGAGACGAAGTTCTTCTAGCCTCTGAGGAATTTGTTCTGACTGAGGAGTTAGGAATTCACCAGTGTGAATTGCCTACACAGTGAGGAACATGATAGCCCTGAGGATTTTGATAGTCAAAATTCCGACCGTTGCTGTGCTATGCGCCAGCGTTCCAAAATATCTACCCACCTAACGGTCATATCAGACAAGGGCATTTATGTCTTATCATGTCGGGCTGCTCCCTAGGCTATAAATAGCCGCCCCCTTCAACTACTAGCTGGTTGGCTGCTCCGAGAGAAACTGACACTTGTCAATTGAGAGCAACCCATCCTCCGAGGACTCTGAGCGAAAATTATCAAGCGAGGAAAACCCAAACCCCAACACCTACAAACCCAAAGTGATTGAGCATCACTAAAGAGATTGATCCTGCGTGGATCCGACGCTTGTTTCCTTTGAAGACTGTGCTTCTTCCAGACGGTTAGGCGTTAAGGTCTAGAGCATCCAGGAGGAATTGTGGATCGCCGAGTGACCAAGTTTGTGAAAAGGTTCGGAAGTCACCTGAAGACTTACCACGAGTGATTGGGCGAGGTCTGTGTGACCTTAGCTCAAGGAGAATACAGTGAGGACTGTGTGTCCGGGACTGTGTGTCCTCGAGTTTAAATACTCAGCCGCTCCAACCAGATGTATAACTGAGACAGCAGTTGGAACTGGTCTACCAAATCATTGTCTTCACCGAGCTAACTGGTTCTATCTCCTCAACTCTTTCATTTCCTCATGCATGTCATTGTGTGCCTGTTCATATCTGTTTGAAGACTTTGACTGAAGACTTTCTCAATTTCCTCAGTTCAATTTCTTCAGTCTGTCCGTCTTCATCTTGTGTTATCCTGTGTTTACGCTTTCTGTACTATGTGCTTGTCTTCATTTCATCATGATGACTATGCTTGTGTTCTGTTATGAGTAGTTTGACTGAGTACTTATTCCGCTGCTAGTAATTCTTCATTTAGGAATTTCCTCATCAGCAAATTCCTCAGTGAAGAATTCATAAAAATCGCCTATTCACCCCCCCTCTAGTCGATATAACGCACTTTCATTTTGGAATACATTTGTTTACACGACATGAAGATGTATATTTTAAAAGTGTGAGTTATATATAAACTATCATTGTGTTAGTATTCGAATAACGGTTTGAATGATCCATATTTTGTCATATATAACACATAATTTATTAGTCAAATGGTAGGAAAAAGTAGGCTTAAAACCCGAAGAGGCCTAATAAATCCAGACAGAGGAAGTACCGTACCAAGCACACAGTGATGATTGCTGGAATTATGACAACTCGTCATGGAAAACACTTATGGATCTCACAAGAGGATCACCCTCGCAACGTCATAGATCAAGTTGCGGCGGCAGCTATACGAGTGAAAGTGAGCTAGTTATAAATCCCGTGTCTACTATTATTGTTATAGTTTTTCTATATAACATAAGGGGCCCCAAGTTTTTGTTTCGCCCTGGGCCCCCAAAATCTCAAGACCGGCCCTGGACATGTCTCTCAAATTGGATTTATTTTATCCTCCCATGTAATTCCTTAATATTTCAAAAAAATTATACTCCCTCTATTCCTAAATATAAGTCTTTTTTAGAGATTTCAATATAGACTACATACGGGTGTATATAGACATATTTTATAGTGTAGATTCACTCATTTTGCTCTGTATGTTGTTCATATTGGAATCTCTAGAAAGACTTAAATTTAGGAACAGAAGGAGTATCATTTACTAGGTCTCTGATTTAATACGAGGTGATTTTTCCTAGTCAATGTGAAATTTAATTGTGGTTTTTATTTACACTGCACAATCTTGATATTTTAAATGAAAATCATTCTTAGTACATTTGTTTATTTATTATTGTTTGGATTACTTCCTTAAGGTTGATAAGGTGTAATTATTTGTAGAGGATGCTATGAAGGTCTAAGTTACATCTCATGGATGATAGTCTCAGTCTGTTATTAGGTTTTGTGGATATTTCATCTTGCTTTGGAACAACCATTCTCTCGGTACATTAACTCAGTGATGGTGTGGATGTTTCATTTAATTGGCGAAGTGTGCAGTTGTGTTGGTTGAACTCTACACGCCAACGAATCATCGAGTCTTGTTTCCCAAAAGAAAGTAAAACTAAAGTCTTGATATGTGCATTATGTGGTAATGTTATTATGATATATGGCAAAATTTGCCTCTTTATTTTCCCAAGTTCATTATCGTGAACCATATTTATTAGGAAGATGGACCAGTTGTTGTTCCTATATATATTTGCTTTGCTAAGGTACACCTTCCTCCGGTCGTCCCTTCAGCAGCAGATCCCCGTTTCTCTTGCCCGGTGTTCGCAAAGGTAGTGTATGGCGCCGGAATGGTGAGAGCGGCAACATCTTGAATAAATTGTCTCAAATCTTTTCTCACCATGTCAATGATTGATGTAGTGTCATCAAGTCAATGGCCTCCTTTTCATGCCCGTTGTTTGCGCAGGCGATATAAGTTATTTTGTGGGTCACTGGTGGTTTGCTATCTTTCATCATCAACATCCGAGACAAGATTTTGGTCTAGGATCGGGATTTATGGTTCAACGACAGTGGAATCAGCATTTATTCTAGCTTGCGTATCTGGACGCAATGCATCAAGATCCAAGCCAGGTTTGATGAGTTTATTCTGGTCCATTTGTCAAGCGCGCGAAAGCTACATCTACTCCGTCTCGCAGTAGGTGATCGCGAGATGGGTTGGCCCAAAATGAGTTCCTCGGGAGCGAGTTTTAGGAAATTTCTATGACCGATTTAGATCAGTTTTAGTAGCTTCCATATGGATTTTTCTTTTCATTTTTATGTGTGTTTTCTCTGCCAATTTTCTTTTTTATTCCGGTTTTCTATGTTTCTTTACTGAGTTCATTCCTGTGTTTTTTTGAATGCATGTCTACTTTTTCCATTACATGTTGTAATTTTTTTGTAGACATTTGGAATATTTTTTATACACATTGAACATTTTTCAAATATATGATGAACATTTTCAAATACATGTCAAATATTTTTTAGATACACGTCAAACATTGTTTTTAATGCGACAAAACAATTTTTAAAAATTTCATGAACATTGTTTTCATTGTAGTAACATTTTTACAAATACATGTTACATTTGTTTTCGAATAAATATGAAAAGATTCAAATACATATTGATATCTGAATAGTATGAAATATATTTAAAAATTATGTATATATTTATAAAAATACATTAACGTTTTTCAAAAAGTCATGAACATATTTTAAAACATGTGAACATTCTTAAATGGCAAGAACATTTTTCAAATGGTGCAAAACATTAAACTACATGAGCATTTTACTTATAATTTTTAATCTTTTCAAATATCATGAACGTATTTTTTGTAATAGTTTAACATTTTTGAAAATTCACGAACAATTTTTTGAATGGTAGGAACTTTTATTAAAAAATTGATAGTACTGGTGTCATTTCCATGGAACAAGGTTATTGGGCCCGGCCCATAAGCTGTGAGCTGTGTAGTAGGCAATCACGACGTTCGCCTCGCTGCAAGCGTGGCATAGCCGTGCCCTTTGTCAAGAGCCACGATTGGCTGCAAATCTCCAAGCCGTTGCGATCTCCTCTTTCCATCCTCGATTACAAAAAAGGAATCCCACATCATATGATTCCACAACTCCTTTTCTTTGCAGGCAATATTGAGAGCTTTATTCATATGAATGCATTCACTGGATCATCAGCCAAAAGACTGCTCACCAGTAGGGCTACAAGAAAAGCTCGAGGCTCGTGAGCCGCTCGAGATCGACTCGTTTTTTAACTCGCCTCGAGATTGACTCGAAAAGAAACGAGCTGAGTTTGAACACTTTATGTAGCTCGACAGAGAAACGAGCCGATCTTGAGCCAATGTTGGCTCGCTCGATTTTAGCTCGATAGCTCGACAAAATATCATTATGTTAAATGATCTTGCCATATATTAAATGAAAATAAGATAATTTATTACCATATATGTTGTCCATAATTTTTCTCCATTTTATTTACCAACGAACATGAAAACTTAACTAAGTGCAGAGAAGATTTAGGCCTAATTATGGCACGTGGTCGACTGTGTGTTAAATATCATATATTTTTGGCAAAGGTTCCCAGCATATCCACCTTTTTTTTTCATCCATAGATTTATATTTTTTACCATCTAATTTAGCTCGAAACTAGCTTGAGATCGACTCGAGATCGTTACAAGCTGAGCACGAGTCATGTTCTACAGCTCGATCATGAGCTTCATTTAGTTTGAGCTCGCTCGAATTTGCATATGAGTTGAGCTGAGCTAACTCCAACTCGCTCAAGCTCGACTCGTTTGCAGCCCTACTCACCAGGAAGGTAGGGGTCTCTTCCAGCCAGCTTTCTGCCACAGTCAATGTGCAAGCATGCTTAGCACACAAATGAGCTGGATAGTTGGCTGACCGGATTACATTACAGGCTAGCTCTTCTATTTCAAAAGAAATGGAATTACTTGCTAGCTCTCCTATTTCAAAAAACAGGGGTGCCACAACTGAAAGGGAGTTGTGTCGAATTTTTTAGAGTTATGAAACCTCCATGCAGTCTGTCCCAATTATCATGTCCTGCAAACCTATGAGCTTTGCAAAGCGCATGTCTTCACGAGCAGACATGGCTTCTACTATTAGAGGTTCAACACCCATGATGGGTTCGCTCCAAGCTCCCAGTAGGTGTTTTTTTGATCGAGCCATGCCTCCCGCTCCATCGTTGCCGCCGTCAAATTGAATGGCTGCATCAATATAGATCTTAATAATCATATCATCGGGAGGGCACCAACCATATCCTCACAAAACTTTCAGGTGTTGCCGAGGAATCTCCAAGATCGCAAGATCTTCTTCGATACGCCGCACAGAGTTGGTCGCATCGATCTTTTCCTGGTCTTGAGTAAGGCGATTCCGAGAATGTCATATAGCCCACATCACTATGATGATGCTCACCCGCTCCCTCTCTGCAAACTGTTGGTCAGGTAGAACATCACGAGACCATGTACAACGATGCAACCGCGGCAGTCTGAATTCCAACAACAGTTGAGCTTCTTCCCAGAACCGTCTTGCATGCCAGCAATGAATAAGAGCATGTGCCGAGTCTTCATCCATCAACATACAAACTTTGCATCTTCCAAGTTCTTGTACATGTCGATGTCTCAAGGTGCATTCTGTTGGAATATTAGGCAAGTTCATGATTAATTCCAGTAAATAATTCAAGACTAGAAGAGATACTAGCATGCAATAATCTAGCAAACTAGAAGAACAGCAAGACATGCATAACAGCAGCAAATACGTAACAAGAGCTGTAGAAACAGACATGAACAGAGGATGTTGGACGTACTGATCGTTAGCTATTATGGGTGCGACAGTGTTGATGACGATGTTGGCGACGATCTGCTGCTGACGGCGATGAATACGACGATGAGTAGCACCGCCCGACTTGGACGGAAGACGACCCGTGATGACGAATCTGAGCAGTTGTGCACATCGCTTCCCAAAAACCTAATTCGTCCTCTCCCGGTGCAGGATCGCAACGACAAACGGTTCCGGAGACCTGCTCTCCCACGCGCCGATGCACGCCGGCGTTTGGGATGGAGTAGACTACGATGGCGGCGCAAGTTGTGAGATGAGGCAAAACCCTAGGTGTTTTTCGGTATGTCTATGGCCGCAGCCGGTAGCTGAATATATATTAGGACCAGAGGCGGTATTGTGTCGCGACCACAATCCCAAACCGACTCGGTTTCTAATTCGTATACTTACCGGACAAGAAATCAAAAACTTGTCTGCCAAGACATAAAAATAAAACGGCAAAAGGAAGCTGCGCTCCAGCAAGGAGACGGACCGGATTTCGGCGGACCATTCACGAGCATGTACGCGCCGCGCCGCGTTGCCTCGCCTCGCCTCGCCACGGCCCGGCCCGGCCCGGCCCGACCCGGCGAGGCGAGGCGAGCGAGCGCGCGCGTGTGGTTTTCCCTTTCTCTTCTCACACACCACTTAGAGTGGTGGAGAGAACCCACTATATAAAGAGGTCCAACTCTTCTTCAACTTCCAAGGTGGGACTAAACTTAGCACCACCACTTGCCATTTTACACATGGGCTTTGAGATTTCAGAAATTGCTATGGGCCTAGCCCATTAATTCTAACAATCCCCCACCAGATCTCAAATACCCATTTAGAGATTTGCCTTCTCTCACCACTTGTTTAATATACCAGTGTTTCAGCAGAGACTGTTAAGTTGAACTTTTGCCTAGAACTTTAAGCTACATCCATTCACAACTTGACAATGGACTATGCCTTGAATTGCTAGTTTTGTGTGAACAGGTTTCACTCAAAGTCTTAACCAATACCTGACCGCCAGTAGGCTACCCCGCGGTTTGGAGCTTATACGTCATACTCCCTGGTCTCTTCGTGAGTTTACTAGAGATCACCCAAATCTCATAGACTACGACGTTTACAGTCAGAACTCATATAGGTGTGTTCTTTCAAGACTGCTCTGTAGGACAACATCTTTGCTAATTATAGCCAATAGAACCACATTAAGGCATGTTGCCGACCTGCCTTACAGATCTGAGCCTTACAGCTCTGAGAGTTTTGCATCTTCACTTGGAGACGATCATAAGTTATTACTCTCCTCAGTTAACCAATAGCTTGTTCTTCCCAGATCCTAATTCACGGGATCTCCGATCATAAAGGTTGGGTTACTACTATAGTGTAACATCTATGGGTCTCATACCCATCTCCCTCGATGCAATATCTATCACATTTCGTGATAGTCCCTTTGTAAACGGATCTGCCAGGTTTTTGTCTGTTTGTATATACGTAACAGTTATTACTCCGGAGTTTCTCAACTTCCTGACAGACTTCAAACGTCTTTTCACGTGTCTTGATGACTTTGCATTATCTTTAGAATTGTTCACTTTAGCGATAACCGTTTGGTTATCACAATTCATAAGAATAGCCGGTACAGGTTTTTCAACAACCGGCAAGTCCATCAAGAGCTCACGCAGCCATTCTGCCTCAACAGTAGCTGTGTCCAAAGCAGTTAATTCTGCTTCCATAGTTGACCTCGTCAATATGGTTTGCTTGCAAGACCTCCATGACACTGCGCCACCACCATGAGTAAATATATACCCACTTGTTGCGTAAAGTACATCAACATTGGAGATCCAATTTGAATCACTATATCCTTCTAGCACAGCAGGATGCCCTGAATAAGTAATTCCGTAACTCATAGTACCTCTCAGATAGCGCAAGACCCTTTCTAGTGCATGCCAATGATCATCACCCGGGTTGGACATGAACCTACTCAGTTTGCTCACAGCAAAAGAGATATCTGGTCTTGTAGCGCTAGCTAAGTACATGAGTGAACCGACAATTTGAGAGTATCTTAATTGATCTCTCGTTTCTTTCTTGTTCTTTCTGAGTGTCACGCTGGGATCATAAGGTGTTGGAGAAGGCTTGCTATCCATAAAACCGAATCAGTTCAAGACCTTCTCAACATAGTGAGATTGCGTTAAGGTAATCCCACTCTCATCCTTAATAAGTTTGATATTTAGAATTACATCGGCTTCTCCCAGATCTTTCATGTCAAAACTTTTTGATAGAACATACTTGACCTCATTAATTGCATTAATGTTTGTACCAAAGATCAGTATGTCGTCCACATACAAACATAATATGACACTATTGCCCCCACCATGGCGATAGTAAACACACCTATCAGCCTCGTTAATGACAAATCCTGCAGAAGTCAAAGTTCTTTCAAACTTCTCATGCCATTGCTTAGGTGCCTGTTTCAGACCATACAAAGATTTTAACAACTTGCACACCTTTCTCTCTTCACCCTTTACCACAAACCCGTCAGGCTGATCCATATAGATCTCCTCTTCCAACTCTCCATTGAGAAAAGCTGTCTTTACATCCATTTGATGAATGATAAGACCATAAGAGGCAGCCAAGGAAAGTAACACTCGAATGGTGGTCATTCTAGCAATGGGTGAATAGGTGTCAAAGTAATCTTCGCCTTCTTTCTGAGTGTAGCCCTTGGCCACTAGCCGCGCCTTGTACTTATCAATAGTACCATCAGGCTTTAGCTTCTTTTTGAACACCCACTTACAGCCCACAGGTTTACAACCATATGGTCTATCAGTTAGTTCCCAAGTTCCATTAGAAAGAATTGAGTCCATCTCATTATGAACAACTTCTTTCCAATCATCTACATCCGGAGATGCATATGCTTCTGCAATCGTCTTGGGTGTGTCGTCCACAAGGTATACAATGAAATCATCACCAAAGGATTTTGCAATCCTTTGTCTCTTGTTCCTTCTAGGAACTTCATTGTTATCCTTCTCAAGGACTTCCTCATGTGATTGTTCGAAATATTCATCAGTTGTACTAGATTCAGGAATTATCTCAGAAGAAAATCTAGCAATGCTATGCATATCTTTCATAGGAAATATGTTCTCAAAAAATGTTGCATCACGAAATTCCATTATAGTATCAACATGCATATCAGGTACTTCAGATTTTACCACTAAAAACCTATAAGCAATGCTCCGTTGAGCATACCCTAGAAAGACACAATCCACTGTCTTTGGTCCAAGTTTGCGTTTCTTAGGAATAGGAATATTAACCTTTGTCAAACATCCCCAAGTGCGCAAATAAGAAAGTGATGGTTTTCTCCCAACCCACTCCTCATAAGGGGTTTTCTCTTTATTATTGTTAGGAACTCTATTCAGGACATGACATGAAGTCAATAGAGCCTCCCCCCACCATGCCTTAGATAAACCAGCAGTGTCTAACATGGCATTCACCAAGTCAGTCAATGTGCGGTTTTTCCTCTCGGCCACTCCATTTGATTGAGGTGAATAGGGAGGCGTCCTCTCATGAATAATACCATGTTCCTCACAAAATTCATCAAAAACTTTTGGAAAATACTCTCCACCACGATCGGACCTAAGACGCTTGATCTTTCTCTCTAGTTGATTTTCAACTTTAGCTTTATAGATTTTAAAGTAGTCTAATGCTTCATCTTTAGTTTGCAACAAATAAACATAGCAAAATCTAGTCGCATCATCAATCAAAGTCATGAAATATCTCTTTCCACCTTTTGTCAACACACAATTCATCTCACAAAGATCAGAATGTATGAGTTCTAGAGGTGCCAAGTTTCTCTCCTTGGCAGCCTTATGAGGCTTTCGAGGTTGCTTAGATTGCACACAACTATGGCACTTAGAACCTTTGGCAACTGTGAAGTTCGGAATTAAACTCATGCTGGATAGCCAAGACATTAAACCAAAATTAATATGACATAAACGAGAGTGCTAAATACTTGCATCATCATTAACACTAGCACAAATTTGGTTTATTGACTTATTGCAAAAATCTGAAAGAGAAAAGCGGAACAAGCCTCCGCACTCATAGCCTTTTCCTATAAATTGTCCAAATCTTGACACGATTACTTTATTGGACTCTAAAACTACCTGAAATCCATCTCGACATAGAAGGGAGCCGCTAACTAGATTCTTGTTCATAGTAGGGACATGCTGCACGTTCCTTAGTTGCACGATCTTTCCCGAAGTAAACTTCAGATCCACCGTGCCAATGCCACGAACAGAAGCATGTGACCCATTCCCCATTAGGACGGAAGAATCCCTTGTGACCTGATAAGAAGTAAACAAGGAGATGTCAGCACACACATGAACATTAGCACCCGAATCAATCTACCACGAAGATGATTGAAATACAGAAAGCACAATAGGTAAATTACCATACCCATCAGTATTGCTAGTGGTCACCATGTTGACAGTCTTGGAGCTTGCTTTCCCTCTGCGGTCTGCATGTTCAGGGCATTCCTTGGAAAAGTGTCCAGGCTTCCCACAGGCGTAGCACTCTAGCTCAGCCTTGTTGAACTTCTTCTTCTTGAAGGTAGTAGTCTTGGTAGGCTTGTTGAAAACAGATTTGTTCTTCCCTTTGTTCTTGTTCTGTGGGTACCTCTGCACCATGTTAGCAGTAGGCTGAACCTCACCTCCTTTTTCAGTGGTATCTTTAGCCCGAGCTTTTTCTTCAACATCAAGAGATGCAATCAGATTTTCAACTGATATCTCTTGTCTCTTATGCTTCAGAGTTGTGGCGAAATTCCTCCATGAAGGAGGCAACTTTGCAATCATGCACCCAGCCACGAATTTGTCGGGTAGAACACATTTAAGGAGTTCAAGTTCCTTCACAATGCACTGTATCTCATGAGCTTGTACAACCACAGAACGGTTATTCACCATCTTGTAGTCATGAAAACTCTCCATGATGTACAGTTCACTGCCTGCATCTGTTGCACCGAATTTTGCATTCAGTGCATCCCACAGAATTTTTCCGTCGTTTATGTGCATGTACACATCACACAGACGGTCAGCAAGAACACTCAGAATGCATCCCACAAACATAGTATTGGCTTCCTGGAATTTTCTCCGATCTTCGTCGGTCATTCCCTCTGGAGCACCAACACTAGCGTGGAAAACTTCCAGAGCAGTAAGCCAGAGCGTGGTCTTCACCTGCCACCTCTTAAAGTGCACACCGGTAAACTTATCCGACCTCAGTGCATCAGCGAATCCAGCCATAGTTAACTCAGGAAATTGCCTATAATTAGGTTTTTGGATTGTTGGAATATTAGGCAAGTTCATGATTAATTCCAGTAAATAATTCAAGACTAGAAGAGATACTAGCATGCAATAATCTAGCAAACTAGAAGAACAGCGAGACATGCATAACATCAGCAAATACGTAACAAGAGCTGTAGAAACAGACATGAACAGAGGATGTTGGACATACTGATCGTTAGCTATTATGGGTGCGACAGTGTTGATGACGATGTTGGCGACGATCTGCTGCTGACGGCGATGAATACGACGATGAGTAGCACCGCCCGACTTGGACGGAAGACGACCCGTGATGACGAATTTGAGCAGTCGCGCACATCGCTTCCCAAAAACCTAATTCGTCCTCTCTCGGTGCAGGATCGCAAAGACAAAAGGTTCCGGAGACCTGCTCTCCCACGCACCGATGCACGCCGGCGTTTGGGATGGAGTAGACTACGACGGCGGCGCAAGTTGTGAGATGAGGCAAAACCCTAGGTGTTTTTCGGTATGTCTATGGCCGTAGCCGGTAGCTGAATATATATTAGGACCAGAGGCGGTATTGTGTCGCGACCACAATCCCAAACCGACTCGGTTTCTAATTCGTATACTTACCGGACAAGAAATCAAAAACTTGTCTGCCAAGACATAAAAATAAAACGGCAAAAGGAAGGTGCGCTCCTGCAAGGAGACGGACCAGATTTCGGCGCACCATTCACGCGCATGTCGCATGTACGCGCCGCCTCGCCTCGCCACGCCCCGGCCCGGCCCGGCCAGGCCAGGCCAGGCCAGGCGAGCGAGCGCGCGCGTGTGGTTTTCCCTTTCTCTTCTTACACACCACTTAGAGTGGTGGAGAGAACCCACTATATAAAGAGGTCCAACTCTTCTTCAACTTCCAAGGTGGGACTAAACTTAGCACCACCACTTGCCATTTTACACATGGGCTTTGAGATTTCAGAAATTGCTATGGGCCTAGTCCATTAATTCTAACAACCCCCACAAGATCTCAAATACCCATTTAGAGATGTGCCTTCTCTCACCACTTGTTTAATATACTAGTGTTTCAGCAGAGACTGTTAAGTTGAACTTCTGCCTAGAACTTTAAGCTACATCCATTCACAACTTGACAATGGACTATGCCTTGAATTGCTAGTTTTGTGTGAACAGGTTTCACTCAAAGTCTTAACCAATACCTGACCGCCAGTAGGCTACCCCGCGGTTTGGAGCTTATACGTCATACTCACTGGTCTCTTCGTGAGTTTACTAGAGATCACCCAAATCTCATAGACTGCGACGTTTACAGTCAGAACTCATATAGGTGTGTTCTTTCAAGACTGCTCTGTAGGACAGCATCTTTGCTAATTATAGCCAATAGAACCACATTAAGGCATGTTGCCGACCTGCCTTACAGATCTGAGCCTTACAGCTCTGAGAGTTTTGCATCTTCACTTGGAGACGATCATAAGTTATTACTCTCCTCAGTTAACCAATAGCTTGTTCTTCCCAGATCCTAATTCACGGGATCTCCGATCACAAAGGTTGGGTTACTACTATGGTGTAACATCTATGGGTCTCATACCCATCTCCCTCGATGCAATATCTATCACATTTCGTGATAGTCCCTTTGTAAAGGGATCTGCCAGGTTTTTGTCTATTTGTATATACGTAACAGTTATTACTCCGGAGTTTCTCAACTTCCTGACAGACTTCAAACGTCTTTTCACGTGTCTTGATGACTTTGCATTATCTTTAGAATTGTTCACTTTAGCGATAACCGTTTGGTTATCACAATTCATAAGAATAGCCGGTACAGGTTTTTCAACAATCGGCAAGTCCATCAAGAGCTCACGCAGCCATTCTGCCTCAACAGTAGCTGTGTCCAAAGCAGTTAATTCTGCTTCCATAGTTGACCTCGTCAATATGGTTTGCTTGCAAGACCTCCATGACACTGCGCCACCACCATGAGTAAATACATACCCACTGTTGCGTAAAGTACATCAACATCGGAGATCCAATTTGAATCACTATATCCTTCTAGCACAGCAGGATGCCCTGAATAAGTAATTCCGTAACTCATAGTACCTCTCAGATAGCGCAAGACCCTTTCTATTGCATGCCAATGATCATCACCCTGGTTGGACATGAACCTACTCAGTTTGCTCACAGCGAAAGAGATATCTGGTCTTGTAGCGCTAGCTAAGTACATGAGTGAACCGACAATTTGAGAGTATCTTAATTGATCTCTCGTTTCTTTCTTGTTCTTTCTGAGTGTCACGCTGGGATCATAAGGTGTTGGAGAAGGCTTGCTATCCATAAAACCGAATCGGTTCAAGACCTTCTCAACATAGTGAGATTGCGTTAATGTAATCCCACTCTCATCCTTAATAAGTTTGATATTTAGAATTACATCGGCTTCTCCCAGATCTTTCATGTCAAAACTTTTTGATAGAAAAGAATTGACCTCATTAATTGCATTAATGTTTGTACCAAAGATCAGTATGTCGTCCACATACAAACATAATATGACACTATTGCCCCCACCATGGCGATAGTAAACACACCTATCATCCTCGTTAATGACAAATCCTGCAGAAGTCAAAGTTCTTTCAAACTTCTCATGCCATTGCTTAGGTGCCGGTTTCAGACCATACAATGATTTTAACAACTTGCACACCTTTGTCTCTTCACCCTTTACCACAAACCCGTCAGGCTGATCCATATAGATCTCCTCTTCCAACTCTCCATTGAGAAAAGCTGTCTTTACATCCATTTGATGAATGATAAGACCATAAGAGGCAGCCAAGGAAACTAACACTCGAATGGTGGTCATTCTAGCAACGGGTGAATAGGTGTCAAAGTAATCTTCGCCTTCTTTCTGAGTGTAGCCCTTGGCCACTAGCCGCACCTTGTACTTATCAATAGTACCATCAGGCTTTAGCTTCTTTTTGAACACCCACTTACAGCCCACAGGTTTACAACCATATGGTCTATCAGTTAGTTCCCAAGTTCCATTAGAAAGAATTGAGTCCATCTCATTATCAAACAACTTCTTTCCAATCATCTACATCCGGAGATGCATATGCTTCTGCAATCGTCTTGGGTGTGTCGTCCACAAGGTATACAATGAAATCATCACCAAAGGATTTTGCAATCCTTTGTCTCTTGTTCCTTCTAGGAACTTCATTGTTATCCTTCTCAAGGACTTCCTCATGTGATTGTTCGAAATATTCATCAGTTGTACTAGATTCAGGAATTATCTCAGAAGAAAATCTAGCAATGCTATGCATATCTTTCATAGGAAATATGTTCTCAAAAAATGTTGCATCACGAGATTCCATTATAGTATCAACATGCATATCAGGTACTTCAGATTTTACCACTAAAAACCTATAAGCAATGCTCCGTTGAGCATACCCTAGAAAGACACAATCCACTGTCTTTGGTCCAAGTTTGCGTTTCTTAGGAATAGGAATATTGACCTTTGTCAAACATCCCCAAGTGCGCAAATAAGAAAGTGATGGTTTTCTCCCAACCCACTCCTCATAAGGGGTTTTCTCTTTATTATTGTTAGGAACTCTATTCAGGACATGACATGAAGTCAATAGAGCCTCCCCCCACCATGCCTTAGATAAACCAGCAGTGTCTAACATGGCATTCACCAAGTCAGTCAATGTGCGGTTTTTCCTCTCGGCCACTCCATTTGATTGAGGTGAATAGGGAGGCGTCCTCTCATGAATAATACCATGTTCCTCACAAAATTCATCAAAAACTTTTGGAAAATACTCTCCACCACGATCGGACCTAAGACGCTTGATCTTTCTCTCTAGTTGATTTTCAACTTTAGCTTTATAGATTTTAAAGTAGTCTAATGCTTCATCTTTAGTTTGCAACAAATAAACGTAGCAAAATCTAGTCGCATCATCAATCAAAGTCATGAAATATCTCTTTCCACCTTTTGTCAACACACCATTCATCTCACAAAGATCAGAATGTATGAGTTCTAGAGGTGCCAAGTTTTTCTCCTCGGCAGCCTTATGAGGCTTTCGAGGTTGCTTAGATTGCACACAACTATGGCACTTAGAACCTTTGGCAACTGTGAAGTTCGGAATTAAACTCATGCTGGATAGCCGAGACATTAAACCAAAATTAATATGACATAAACGAGAGTGCCAAATACTTGCATCATCATTAACACTAGCACAAATTTGGTTTATTGACTTATTGCAAAAATCTAAAAGAGAAAAGCGGAACAAGCCTCCGCACTCATAGCCTTTTCCTATAAATTGTCTAAATCTTGACACGATTACTTTATTGGACTCTAAAACTACCTTAAATCCATCTCGACATAGAAGGGAGCCGCTAACTAGATTCTTGTTCATAGTAGGGACATGCTGCACGTTCCTTAGTTGCACGATCTTTCTCGAAGTAAACTTCAGATCCACCATGCCAATGCCACGAACAGAAGCATGTGACCCATTCCCCATTAGGACGAAAGAATCCCTTGCGACCTGATAAGAAGTAAACAAGGAGATGTCAGCACACACATGAACGTTAGCACCCGAATCAATCCACCACGAAGATGATTGAAATACTGAAAGCACAATAGGTAAATTACCATACCCATCAGTATTGCTAGCGGTCACCATGTTGACAGTCTTGGAGCTTGTTTTCCCTCTGCGGTCTGCACGTTCAGGGCATTCCTTGGAAAAGTGTCCAGGCTTCCCACAGGCGTAGCACTCTAGCTCAGCCTTGTTGAACTTCTTCTTCTTGAAGGTAGTAGTCTTGGTAGGCTTGTTGAAAACATATTTGTTCTTCCCTTTGTTCTTGTTCTGTGGGTACCTCTGCACCATGTTAGCAGTAGGCTGAACCTCACCTCCTTTTTCAGTGGTATCTTTAGCCCGAGCTTTTTCTTCAACATCAAGAGATGCAATCAGATTTTCAACTGATATCTCTTGTCTCTTATGCTTCAGAGTTGTGGCGAAATTCCTCCATGAAGGAGGCAACTTTGCAATCATGCACCCAGCCACGAATTTGTCGGGTAGAACACATTTAAGGAGTTCAAGTTCCTTCACAATGCACTGTATCTCATGAGCTTGTTCAACCATAGAACGGTTATTCACCATCTTGTAGTCATGAAAACGCTCCATGATGTACAGTTCACTGCCTGCATCTCTTGCACCGAATTTTGCATTCAGTGCATCCGACAGAATTTTTCCGTCGTTTATGTGCATGTACACATCACACAGACGGTCAGCAAGAACACTCAGAATGCATCCCACAAACATAGTATTGGCTTCCTGGAATTTTCTCCGATCTTCGTCGATCATTCCCTCTGGAGCACCAACACTAGCGTGGAAAACTTCCAGAGCAGTAAGCCAGAGCGTGGTCTTCACCTGCCACCTCTTAAAGTGCACACCGGTAAACTTATCCGGCCTCAGTGCATCAGCGAATCCAGCCATAGTTAACTCAGGAAATTGCCTATAATTAGGTTTTTGGATTGTTGGAATATTAGGCAAGTTCATGATTAATTCCAGTAAATAATTCAAGACTAGAAGAGATACTAGCATGCAATAATCTAGCAAACTAGAAGAACAGCAAGACATGCATAACAGCAGCAAATACATAACAAGAGCTGTAGAAACAGACATGAACAGAGGATGTTGGACATACTGATCGTTAGCTATTATGGGTGCGACAGTGTTGATGACGATGTTGGCGACGATCTGCTGCTGACGGCGATGAATACGACGATGAGTAGCACCGCCCGACTTGGACGGAAGACGACCCGTGATGACGAATTTGAGCAGTCGCGCACAACGCTTCCCAAAAACCTAATTCGTCCTCTCCCGGTGTAGGATCGCAAAGACAAACGGTTCCGGAGACCTGCTCTCCCACGCGCCGATGCACGCCGGCGTTTGGGATGGAGTAGACTACGATGGCGGCGCAAGTTGTGAGATGAGGCAAAACCGTAGGTGTTTTTCGGTATGTCTATGGCCGCAGCCGGTAGCTGAATATATATTAGGACCAGAGGCGGTATTGTGTCGCGACCACAATCCCAAACCGACTCGGTTTCTAATTTGTATACTTATCGGACAAGAAATCAAAAACTTGTCTGCCAAGACATAAAAATAAAACGGCAAAAGGAAGCTGCGCTCCTGCAAGGAGACGGACCGGATTTCGGCGGACCATTCACGCGCATGTCGCATGTACGCGCCGCCTCGCCTCGCCACGCCCCGGCCCGGCCCGGCCAGGCGAGGCGAGCGAGCGCGCGCGTGTGGTTTTCCCTTTCTCTTCTCACACACCACTTAGAGTGGTGGAGAGAACCCACTATATAAAGAGGTCCAACTCTTCGTCAACTTCCAAGGTGGGACTAAACTTAGCACCACCACTTGCCATTTTACACATGGGCTTTGAGATTTCAGAAATTGCTATGGGCCTAGTCCATTAATTCTAACAACCCCCACCAGATCTCAAATACCCATTTAGAGATTTGCCTTCTCTCACCACTTGTTTAATATATCAGTGTTTCAGCAGAGACTGTTAAGTTGAACTTCTGCCTACAACTTTAAGCTACATCCATTCACAACTTGACAATGGACTATGCCTTGAATTGCTAGTTTTGTGTGAACAGGTTTCACTCAAAGTCTTAACCAATACCTGACCGCCAGTAGGCTACCCCGCGGTTTGGAGCTTATACGTCATACTCCCTGGTCTCTTCGTGAGTTTACTAGAGATCACCCAAATCTCATAGACTGCGACGTTTACAGTCAGAACTCATATATGTGCGTTCTTTCAAGACTGCTCTGTAGGACAGCATCTTTCCTAATTATAGCCAATAGAACCACATTAAGGCATGTTGCCGACCTGCCTTACAGATCTGAGCCTTACAGCTCTGAGAGTTTTGCATCTTCACTTGGAGACGATCATAAGTTATTACTCTCCTCAGTTAACCAATAGCTTGTTCTTCCTAGATCCTAATTCACGGGATCTCCGATCACAAAGGTTGGGTTACTACTATGGTGTAACATCTATGGGTCTCATACCCATCTCCCTCGATGCAATATCTATCACATTTCGTGATAGTCCCTTTGTAAAGGGATCTGCCAGGTTTTTGTCTGTTTGTATATACGTAACAGTTATTACTCCGGAGTTTCTCAACTTCCTGACAGACTTCAAACGTCTTTTCACGTGTCTTGATGACTTTGCATTATCTTTAGAATTGTTCACTTTAGCGATAACCGTTTGGTTATCACAATTCATAAGAATAGCCGGTACAGGTTTTTCAACAACCGGCAAGTCCATCAAGAGCTCACGCAGCCATTCTGCCTCAACAGTAGCTGTGTCCAAAGCAGTTAATTCTGCTTTCATAGTTGACCTCGTCAATATGGTTTGCTTGCAAGACCTCCATGACACTGCGCCACCACCATGAGTAAATACATACCCACTTGTTGCGTAAAGTACATCAACATCGGAGATCCAATTTGAATCACTATATCCTTCTAGCACAGCAGGATGCCCTGAATAAGTAATTCCGTAACTCATAGTACCTCTCAGATAGCGCAAGACCCTTTCTAGTGCATGCCAATGATCATCACCCGGGTTGGACATGAACCTACTCAGTTTGCTCACAGCAAAAGAGATATCTGGTCTTGTAGCGCTAGCTAAGTACATGAGTGAACCGACAATTTGAGAGTATCTTAATTGATCTCTCGTTTCTTTCTTGTTCTTTCTGAGTGTCACGCTGGGATCATAAGGTGTTGGAGAAGGCTTGCTATCCATAAAACCGAATCGGTTCAAGACCTTTTCAACATAGTGAGATTGCGTTAAGGTAATCCCACTCTCATCCTTAATAAGTTTGATATTTAGAATTACATCGGCTTCTCCCAGATCTTTCATGTCAAAACTTTTTGATAGAAAAGACTTGACCTCATTAATTGCATTAATGTTTGTACCAAAGATCAGTATGTCGTCCACATACAAACATAATATGACACTATTGCCCCCACCATGGCGATAGTAAACACACCTATCAGCCTCGTTAATGACAAATCCTGCAGAAGTCAAAGTTCTTTGAAACTTCTCATGCCATTGCTTAGGTGCCTGTTTCAGACCATACAAAGATTTTAACAACTTGCACACCTTTCTCTCTTCACCCTTTACCACAAACCCGTCAGGCTGATCCATATAGATCTCCTCTTCCAACTCTCCATTGAGAAAAGCTGTCTTTACATCCATTTGATGAATGATAAGACCATAAGAGGCAGCCAAGGAAAGTAACACTCGAATGGTGGTCATTCTAGCAACGGGTGAATAGGTGTCAAAGTAATCTTCGCCTTCTTTCTGAGTGTAGCCCTTGGCCACTAGCCGCGCCTTGTACTTATCAATAGTACCATCAGGCTTTAGCTTCTTTTTGAACACCCACTTACAGCCCACAGGTTTACAACCATATGGTCTATCAGTTAGTTCCCAAGTTCCATTAGAAAGAATTGAGTCCATCTCATTATGAACAGCTTCTTTCCAATCATCTACATCCGGAGATGCATATGCTTCTGCAATCGTCTTGGGTGTGTCGTCCACAAGGTATACAATGAAATCATCACCAAAGGATTTTGCAATCCTTTGTCTCTTGTTCCTTCTAGGAACTTCATTGTTATCCTTCTCAAGGACTTCCTCATGTCATTGTTCGAAATATTCATCAGTTGTACTAGATTCAGGAATTATCTAAGAAGAAAATCTATCAATGCTATGCATATCTTTCATAGGAAATATGTTCTCAAAAAATGTTGCATCACGAGATTCCATTATAGTATCAACATGCATATCAGGTACTTCAGATTTTACCACTAAAAACCTATAAGCAATGCTCCGTTGAGCATACCCTAGAAGACACAATCCACAGTCTTTGGTCCAAGTTTGCGTTTCTTAGGAATAGGAATATTGACCTTTGTCAAACATCCCCAAGTGCGCAAATAAGAAAGTGATGGTTTTCTCCCAACCCACTCCTCATAAGGGGTTTACTCTTTATTATTGTTAGGAACTCTATTCAGGACATGACATGAAGTCAATAGAGCCTCCCCACACCATGCCTTAGATAAACCAGCAGTGTCTAACATGGCATTCACCAAGTCAGTCAATGTGCGGTTTTTCCTCTCGGCCACTCCATTTGATTGAGGTGAATAGGGAGGCGTCCTCTCATGAATAATACCATGTTCCTCACAAAATTCATCAAAAACTTTTGGAAAATACTCTCCACCACGATCGGACCTAAGACGCTTGATCTTTCTCTCTAGTTGATTTTCAACTTCAGCTTTATAGATTTTAAAGTAGTCTAATGCTTCATCTTTAGTTTGCAACAAATAAACATAGCAAAATCTAGTCGCATCATCAATCAAAGTCATGAAATATTTCTTTCCACCTTTTGTCAACACACCATTCATCTCACAAAGATCAGAATGTATGAGTTCTAGAGGTGCCAAGTTTCTCTGCTCGGCAGCCTTATGAGGCTTTCGAGGTTGCTTAGATTGCACACAACTATGGCACTTAGAACCTTTGGCAACTGTGAAGTTCGCAATTAAACTCATGCTGGATAGCCGAGACATTAAACCAAAATTAATATGACATAAACGAGAGTGCCAAATACTTGCATCATCATTAACACTAGCACAAATTTGGTTTATTGACTTATTGCAAAAATCTAAAAGAGAAAAGCGGAACAAGCCTCCGCACTCATAGCCTTTTCCTATAAATTGTCCAAATCTTGACACGATTACTTTATTGGACTCTAAAACTACCTTAAATCCATCTCGACATAGAAGGGAGCCGCTAACTAGATTCTTGTTCATAGTAGGGACATGCTGCACGTTCCTTAGTTGCACGATCTTTCCCGAAGTAAACTTCAGATCCACCGTGCCAATGCCACGAACAGAAGCATGTGACCCATTCCCCATTAGGACGGAAGAATCCCTTGCGACCTGATAAGAAGTAAACAGGGAGATGTCAGCACACACATGAACGTTAGCACCCGAATCAATCCACCACGAAGATGATTGAAATACTGAAAGCACAATAGGTAAATTACCATACCCATCAGTATTGCTAGCGGTCACCATGTTGACAGTCTTGGAGCTTGTTTTCCCTCTGCGGTCTGCACGTTCAGGGCATTCCTTGGAAAAGTGTCCAGGCTTCCCACAGGCGTAGCACTCTAGCTCAGCCTTGTTGAACTTCTTCTTCTTGAAGGTAGTAGTCTTGGTAGGCTTGTTGAAAACAGATTTGTTCTTCACTTTGTTCTTGTTCTGTGGGTACCTCTGCACCATGTTAGCAGTAGGATGAACCTCACCTCCTTTTTCAGTGGTATCTTTAGCCCGAGCTTTTTCTTCAACATCAAGAGATGCAATCAGATTTTCAACTGATATCTCTTGTCTCTTATGCTTCAGAGTTGTGGCGAAATTCCTCCATGAAGGAGGCAACTTTGCAATCATGCACCCAGCCACGAATTTGTCGGGTAGAACACATTTAAGGAGTTCAAGTTCCTTCACAATGCACTGTATCTCATGAGCTTGTTCAACCACAGAACGGTTATTCACCATCTTGTAGTCATGAAAACTCTCCATGATGTACAATTCACTGCCTGCATCTGTTGCACCGAATTTTGCATTCAGTGCATCCCACAGAATTTTTCCGTCGGCTATGTGCATGTACACATCACACAGACGGTCAGCAAGAACACTCAGAATGCATCCCACAAACATAGTATTGGTTTCCTGGAATTTTCTTTGATCTTCGTCGGTCATTCCCTCTGGAGCACCAACACTAGCGTGGAAAACTTCCAAAGCAGTAAGCCAGAGCGTGGTCTTCACCTGCCACCTCTTAAAGTGCACACCGGTAAACTTATCCGGCCTCAATGAATCAGCGAATCCAGCCATAGTTAACTCAGGAAATTGCCTATAATTAGGTTTTTGGATTGTTGGAATATTAGGCAAGTTCATGATTAATTCCAGTAAATAATTCAAGACTAGAAGAGATACTAGCATGCAATAATCTAGCAAACTAGAAGAACAGCAAGACATGCATAACAGCAGCAAATACGTAACAAGAGCTGTAGAAACAGACATGAACAGAGGATGTTGGACGTACTGATCGTTAGCTATTATGGGTGCGACAGTGTTGATGACGATGTTGGCGACAATCTGCTGCTGACGGCGATGAATACGACGATGAGTAGCACCGCCCGACTTGGACGGAAGACGACCCGTGATGACGAATTTGAGCAGTCGCGCACAACGCTTCCCAAAAACCTAATTCGTCCTCTCCCGGTGCAGGATCGCAAAGACAAACGGTTCCGGAGACCTGCTCTCCCACGCGTCGATGCACGCCGGCGTTTGGGATGGAGTAGACTACGATGGCGGCGCAAGTTGTGAGATGAGGCAAAACCGTAGGTGTTTTTCGGTATGTCTATGGCCGCAGCCGGTAGCTGAATATATATTAGGACCAGAGGCGGTATTGTGTCGCGACCACAATCCCAAACCGACTCGGTTTCTAATTCGTATACTTATCGGACAAGAAATCAAAAACTTGTCTGCCAAGACATAAAAATAAAACGGCAAAAGGAAGCTGCGCTCCTGCAAGGAGACGGACCGGATTTCGGCAGACCATTCACGCGCATGTCGCATGTACGCGCCGCCTCGCCTCGCCACGCCCCGGCCCGGCCCGGCCAGGCCAGGCGAGGCGAGGCGAGCGAGCGCGCGCGTGTGGTTTTCCCTTTCTCTTCTCACACACCACTTAGAGTGGTGGAGAGAACCCACTATATAAAGAGGTCCAACTCTTCTTCAACTTCCAAGGTGGGACTAAACTTAGCACCACCACTTGCCATTTTACACATGGGCTTTGAGATTTTAGAAATTGCTATGGGCCTAGCCCATTAATTCTAACAATCCCCCACCAGATCTCAAATACCCATTTAGAGATTTGCCTTCTCTCACCACTTGTTTAATATACTAGTGTTTCAGCAGAGACTGTTAACTTGAACTTCTGCCTAGAACTTTAAGCTACATCCATTCACAACTTGACAATGGACTATGCCTTGAATTGCTAGTTTTGTGTGAATAGGTTTCACTCAAAGTCTTAACCAATACCTGACCGCCAGTAGGCTACCCCGCGGTTTGGATCTTATACGTCATACTCCCTGGTCTCTTCGTGAGTTTACTAGAGATCACCCAAATCTCATAGACTGCGACGTTTACAGTCAGAACTCATATAGGTGTGTTCTTTCAAGACTGCTCTGTAGGACAACATCTTTCCTAATTATAGCCAATAGAACCACATTAAGGCATGTTGCTGACCTGCCTTACAGATCTGAGCCTTAGAGCTATGAGAGTTTTGCATCTTCACTTGGAGACGATCATAAGTTATTACTCTCCTCAGTTAACCAATAGCTTGTTCTTCCCAGATCCTAATTCACGGGATCTCCGATCACAAAGGTTGGGTTACTACTATGGTGTAACATCTATGGGTCTCATACCCATCTCCCTCGATGCAATATCTATCACATTTTGTGATAGTCCCTTTGTAAAGGGATCTGCCAGGTTTTTGTCTGTTTGTATATACGTAACAGTTATTACTCTGGAGTTTCTCAACTTCCTGACAGACTTCAAACGTCTTTTCACGTGTCTTGATGACTTTGCATTATCTTTAGAATTGTTCACTTTAGCGATAACCGTTTGGTTATCACAATTCATAAGAATAGCCGGTACAGGTTTTTCAACAACCGGCAAGTCCATCAAGAGCTCACACAGCCATTCTGCCTCAACAGTAGCTGTGTCCAAAGCAGTTAATTCTGCTTCCATAGTTGACCTCGTCAATATGGTTTGCTTGCAAGACCTCCATGACACTGCGCCACCACCATGAGTAAATATATACCCACTTGTTGCGTAAAGTACATCAACATCGGAGATCCAATTTGAATCACTATATCCTTCTAGCACAGCAGGATGCCCTGAATAAGTAATTCCGTAACTCATAGTACCTCTCAGATAGCGCAAGACCCTTTCTAGTGCATGCCAATGATCATCACCCGGGTTGGACATGAACCTACTCAGTTTGCTCACAGCAAAAGAGATATGTGGTCTTGTAGCGCTAGCTAAGTACATAAGTGAACCGACAATTTGAGAGTATCTTAATTGATCTCTCGTTTCTTTCTTGTTCTTTCTAAGTGTCACGCTGGGATCATAAGGTGTTGGAGAAGGCTTGCTATCCATAAAACCGAATCGGTTCAAGACCTTCTCAACATAGTGAGATTGCGTTAATGTAATCCCACTCTCATCCTTAATAAGTTTGATATTTAGAATTACATCGGCTTCTCCCAGATCTTTCATGTCAAAACTTTTTGATAGAAAAGACTTGACCTCATTAATTGCATTAATGTTTGTACCAAAGATCAGTATGTCGTCCACATACAAACATAATATGACACTATTGCCCCCACCATGGCGATAGTAAACACACCTATCAGCCTCGTTAATGACAAATCCTGCAGAAGTCAAAGTTCTTTCAAACTTCTCATGCCATTGCTTAGATGCCTGTTTCAGACCATACAAAGATTTTAACAACTTGCACACCTTTCTCTCTTCACCCTTTACCACAAACCCGTCAGGCTGATCCATATAGATCTCCTCTTCCAACTCTCCATTGAGAAAAGCTGTCTTTACATCCATTTGATGAATGATAAGACCATAAGAGGCAGCCAAGGAAAGTAACACTCGAATGGTGGTCATTCTAGCAATGGGTGAATAGGTGTCAAAGTAATCTTCGCCTTCTTTCTGAGTGTAGCCCTTGGCCACTAGCCGCTCCTTGTACTTATCAATAGTACCATCAGGCTTTAGCTTCTTTTTGAACACCCACTTACAGCCCACAGGTTTACAACCATATGGTCTATCAGTTAGTTCCCAAGTTCCATTAGAAAGAATTGAGTCCATCTCATTATGAACAGCTTCTTTCCAATCATCTACATCCGGAGATGCATATGCTTCTGCAATCGTCTTGGGTGTGTCGTCCACAAGGTATACAATGAAATCATCACCAAAGGATTTTGCAATCCTTTGTCTCTTGTTCCTTCTAGGAACTTCATTGTTATCCTTCTCAAGGACTTCCTCATGTGATTGTTCGAAATATTCATCAGTTGTACTAGATTCAGGAATTATCTCAGAAGAAAATCTAGCAATGCTATGCATATCTTTCATAGGAAATATGTTCTCAAAAAATGTTGCATCACGAGATTCCATTATAGTATCAACATGCATATCAGGTACTTCAGATTTTACCACTAAAAACCTATAAGCAATGCTCCGTTGAGCATACCCTAGAAAGACACAATCCACTGTCTTTGGTCCAAGTTTGCGTTTCTTAGGAATAGGAATATTAACCTTTGTCAAACATCCCCAAGTGCGCAAATAAGAAAGTGATGGTTTTCTCCCAACCCACTCCTCATAAGGGGTTTTCTCTTTATTATTGTTAGGAACTCTATTCAGGACATGACATGAAGTCAATAGAGCCTCCCCCCACCATGCCTTAGATAAACCAGCAGTGTCTAACATGGCATTCACCAAGTCAGTCAATGTGCGGTTTTTCCTCTCGGCCACTCCATTTGATTGAGGTGAATAGGGAGGCGTCCTCTCATGAATAATACCATGTTCCTCACAAAATTCATCAAAAACTTTTGGAAAATACTCTCCACCACGATCGGACCTAAGACGCTTGATCTTTCTCTCTAGTTGATTTTCAACTTCAGCTTCATAGATTTTAAAGTAGTCTAATGCTTCATCTTTAGTTTGCAACAAATAAACATAGCAAAATCTAGTCGCATCATCAATCAAAGTCATGAAATATCTCTTTCCACCTTTTGTCAACACACCATTCATCTCACAAAGATCAGAATGTATGAGTTTTAGAGGTGCCAAGTTTCTCTCCTCGGCAGCCTTATGAGGCTTTCGAGGTTGCTTAAATTGCACACAACTATGGCACTTAGAACCTTTGGCAACTGTGAAGTTCGGAATTAAACTCATGCTGGATAGCCGAGACATTAAACCGTCGTTTATGTGCATGTACACATCACACAGACGGTCAGCAAGAACACTCAGAATGCATCCCACAAACATAGTATTGGCTTCCTGGTATTTTCTCCGATCTTCGTCGGTCATTCCCTCTGGAGCACCAACACTAGCGTGGAAAACTTTCAGGGCAGTAAGCCAGAGCGTGGTCTTCACCTGCCACCTCTTAAAGTGCACACCGGTAAACTTATCCGGCCTCAGTGCATCAGCGAATCCAGCCATAGTTAACTCAGGAAATTGCCTATAATTAGGTTTTTGGATTGTTGGAATATTAGGCAAGTTCATGATTAATTCCAGTAAATAATTCAAGACTAGAAGAGATACTAGCATGCAATAATCTAGCAAACTAGAAGAACAGCAAGACATGCATAACAGCAGCAAATACGTAACAAGAGCTGTAGAAACAGACATGAACAGAGGATGTTGGACGTACTGATCGTTAGCTATTATGGGTGCGACAGTGTTGATGACGATGTTGGCGACGATCTGCTGCTGACGGCGATGAATACGACGATGAGTAGCACCGCCCGACTTGGACGGAAGACGACCCGTGATGACGAATTTGAGCAGTCGCGCACAGCGCTTCCCAAAAACCTAATTCGTCCTCTCCCGGTGCAGGATCGCAAAGACAAACGGTTCCGGAGACCTGCTCTCCCACGCGCCGATGCACGCCGGCGTTTGGGATGGAGTAGACTACGATGGCGGCGCAAGTTGTGAGATGAGGGAAAACCCTAGGTGTTTTTCGGTATGTCTACGGCAAAAGGAAGCCACGCTCCTGCAAGGAGACGGACCAGATTTCGGCGTACCATTCACGCGCATGTCGCATGTACGCCCCGCCCCGGCCAGCGAGCGCGCGCGTGTGGTTTTTCCTTTCTCTTCTCACACACCACTTAGAGTGGTGGAGAGAACCCACTATATAAAGAGGTCCAACTCTTCTTCAACTTCCAAGGTGGGACTAAAGTTAGCACCACCACTTGCCATTTTACATAAGGGCTTTGAGATTTCAGAAATTGCTATGGGCCTAGCCCATTAATTATAACACATTCAACCGGAATGATTCCTTTTAAGGCACGCCAATAGAAGTCTCGGACCTTCGGGATCACATTCCCATACCAGATGGATAGTCGGAGACGTCGATATATAAGTGGTGCACTACCGTACGTGTGATTCAAATTTTGAGTCCAAACGCACGGAGCGGACGTATTCCGCTGCGTTCCAACCATGGACCAACACGACTATCACTGACATACAACTCGGATGAACTGGCTCCGGCGCCGGCGAGCCCCAGTGGAACAGATCGCCCATCAGCCGTCCCCGCCAAGGCGACCAACGACACGCATGGCGGTGGCGATCCGGCCGTCCCCGTAGTATGGGAAAGAAAAAGAATACTAGGATATGCCAAGTGAGATATCTCCAAGGCTCCGACTTAGCACACACGGACGCACCACAGTAGGCATCCAATAGTAACCCCAAATGGCACAACCAGCATGAGAGGAACGTTCTAGTTTTGTGCCTCAAATGATACTTCTCGATTTCTTCAATAATCATGAGCATGACATGCTAATCTACAGCCTCAATGCTCTATGAAAAATCAATACAGTACAGAATCTATCAATCTATATGATTAACATAGCTCACGTTTGAACATAACAAGTACTTAAGTTCGATATAATGCAACGGGTATATCCGTATATGTATATTCTATATTTGCGAAAACACTTACACTGGTGCATTGATAGTTTTTCATATTGTAGGCAAATGACGGCCAAGTACATGACGGTCACCACGGGACACTCCAGCATGACAATGAGGCATTCTTTCTACTCCCTCCGTTTCTAAATATTTGTCTTTCTAGAGATTTTAACAAGTGACCACATACGGAGCAAAATGAGTGAACCTACACTCTAAAATATGTCTATATACATCCGTATGTGGTGTAGGTTACAAGACAAGCCCAAATTACAATCACAATATATGCTTGACATACTTGAACTGGACATCCACTCTTCCCGTTGCTTGGTCACGGCTTCTTCTGGTAATCTTGAGAACCGGAGCAACTCCAGGTTTAGTTGAAGAAAAGGCGTGAGGCATCGCATGAACCAGAGCACCAGTGGCTTTGAATTAGAAATGTCCTAGTTGAAACCAAAGCTTGAGCTACTACATACTCGTCGAGCGGACCCGCTCCTCAAACCATTTTCCGAAGAGAGTGGTTTTTGTAGCTCGGGCTACATGGCACCTTCTATCTATGCCGTTCACTGCCCTCCTATTTCTCGAGATTGGCGTCAAATCAGACAGAGTCACATGAAGAACATGCAGGTGATTACAGGCAGGTCAGACCATTTGTAATAAAAAAAAGATAGAGCAATCATCTCCATCACATGCAGCACACACGACCCTGTCAGACGAGTGAATGATTTCTTCCATGTTCTGACACCCTCCACTCTCTCTCTCTCTCTGTCTTTCTCCTGATTTCTTTCATGTTCGGACACACACACAGCAAGATGCTTGTTCAATCTCCACACATTTTTCCTCTCTCCATCCTCTCACAGTCTGCTATTTCCTCTCTCTCCCTCTTCTCCATTTCTGCTATCCCATTTTTCTTCTTCTCCATTTCGCTTCTCTCTCTCTCTCACATGTCCGCAAGCACCGAGTAGCATCCCATTTTCTCTCTCTGAGTCAGCTGCAGCAGGGCACATTGTTCGTCTGTTCCTTCTTTTTTTTAATCGCTGGCAAACAGTGCTCGGCAGGAACAGTGGTGCATGTGAGACGACAAAAGGCGACCAGCTACTGCCTAGAAACCTACTGTAGCATGCTGCATGCAGGACCAGCTACTTCGAATCACTGTTTCGACAGGAAAACTCCTTCTAATGACACTAGGGCTGCACATATCACGATAACAGCCAACCGTCCAGATAGGAGGTACCGCATAGCTCGGCCTACACAACAACTTTGCGTTTTCCGAAGCACCTAAAACACCTTTGGATTCTTGTTACCCAGTAAAATACGAATAGACATGATAAGGATCAACATCAGGTGGTCCTTGATTTCAGAATTGGACAAAATGAATATTGATATATTCCTACCTAACCAAATAATATTCTAAACGAGCACAAAAAAAATCAGAAAGAAAACTAGGTAACAAGAATACTCGAGGAAATCATCAACAGGAATCTTGTTCTTTTCGGATTGCAAGGGTAAAAATATCTGAAGAGGCAATTGGCCAAATAAAAACGTGTGATTTTTGTTGACACCAAATTTTGGCACGGCCAAGAACTTAATTAGGATGGCCTCAAATGGAGAAGTGTTGAAAGTGAGAAAGCTCCGTATCGTCAAAAGGAGAAACTTTGATTTTTGGGCCATAGCCATCCCGGTCTCATTTCTAAGGCCGAAGTTGTGTTCGAAGTATTCAGATTTTGTATTCAGAACACTATTCGGCTGATTATGCCCCCAAGATGGCCTGATATGAGAAAATTTTCTACACGGATTATCTTTGTCTCGTCGAAGCGATCGATTTTGATATAAGAAACGTCTAAACCGAAGTTCGTATGCAAAAGTTAGAGCCAAAACAGTGTGCTGCATAAGTCTGACCCGGAAGTTCCGGGCAAACTTCCGGGGAGGTTACGGGCTAAACCAAAAGTTTGCACGCGGTGCACCCCGAAAACTGGAATTTTAACATTATTTGCAGATTTGCGGGGCGAGTTTCGACATCAAAATGACATCGGATGAAAAAGTGATGAACTAAGGAATTTTTCTACATTGCAATATCTACAACTTTGCTTTTGGGACCATCGTGATCCGAAGCCATATGCGACCTGCAGGAGCTATGCAAGAGGGCAACTTGATGTAATTTTAGCCCGAAAGTTCCGGCCCTCGTAGTCCGAGTTAGGTTATCTTTTGATGTTTTGGACGGGATTTGAGTCCTT
This sequence comes from Triticum aestivum, assembly GCF_018294505.1. Lineage (NCBI taxonomy): Eukaryota > Viridiplantae > Streptophyta > Magnoliopsida > Poales > Poaceae > Triticum > Triticum aestivum. Next base: position 679,927,579 of record NC_057807.1, on the reverse strand, counting down.
TTCTTGTACGGAAAGTCCAGCCGCCTCATATATATGTAAGAGGTGACGGCCGATTGAATAACAACACACAATCGATCTATCAATATATCACCTTTTACCTTTATCTTTATCTCTCTCCCTCGTTCTTCTTCTTCCTCGTTCTTCTAGTTGCAGGGCGGCGATCCACGAGGCCCTAGGGGCGATCAGGTCGACCTAGGGCAGCCCATAGCCGCCGCGCGTCCAGACGGGGTCCCTCCCGGGCATGTGGGGTTTCGGATCTACAAAAGCGCCCGCCGGATTGCTTGCGTACCGCGCTTTCGGACGGGTCTCCTTCGACGTGAGTTGCGGTGCATCACCCCCGACGTAGAGGGTACACGGTGACGTATTCGTGTGCGAACACACTTTTTGACGACTCCGCTGGGGACGAAGCTTTGGACCATATGAATACCCAATTCCCCTTTGTAGATGCAAATAATCCATATGTTGTTGCTCGATCACCTAATGAGCATAATGTATCGGCTAGCCCTAGTTTTATCAATCATGCATCTAATTATGCGCAAGGGCCGATGCAAAACAATCTTCATGCTTCAAATTCTTATGCTTTTAGCAACGTACAACATATGTATCCAAACTCTCATGCATCGGCAACCCAGAAACCCATATGCCGATGAACAACATGATGGGTTTGGTTAATCAATTTGAAACACCTCATGTTAAAATTTCCAATAGCATACAAGAAAGTGTTCCACCTTTTTATTCATCGGCAACTAATTTGCAATATGTGAATCCAACCTTGCTGATGGATGAGAGAATTGGCCATGCTACTACTAGCTATTCGGCCAGTTACTCTCAACCATCATATGCTACACCTCATGTTAGTAAATTTTCAGCACCGTATGCAACTGTAGATGTTCATAATTTGGCCCCACATCTTCATGGTCATAGCCGAATAAATGAAAATTTTACAGGAACACATGTGCCATCATCAAATACTGTAGCATATAATGCATACTCTACGCAATTCAAGAATTTCGATAACACTCACGAATCATTGCCGAAAGAATATGAAAGTATTGCGGAGCAATCCCTTCCATAAGCGGTTGTGGCTGCATTAAAAAAGAGCTTGGCACAAAACAAGAGAATTAGTGCTCTTTTCCTTGAACAATATGAAAAGGGGTTGTTTCCTGATTATGCTGCAATAAAGGCGAGAGTTTTGCAGGAAGATGAAACTTCTTCAATTGATAGTATTGGTGAGAGAGCATATGGTTATACAGCAGTGCATACACCTCCACATAGTATCGCAGCATATTATACACCCCCTACACAATTCCAAAATTTCGGCAACACTTACACTTCATTGCCGAAAGATCCTAAAAGCATTGGGGGGCATACTAATCTAGAGCGGGCTGAAATTGAGAGGGGAGTTAAAGCTTTGCGCGATAGAGTGCAAGTACTTCGCCAAGAGAGAATTGATAGGGAATTGGCTCAAAGAAAAGAAGCCTTGCCAATTGATATAACCGATGTAAAGAAAGATGATTCAGAACATGAAAGTGCTTCGGTTGAAAAAACCGAATCAAGAAGTATATATTCTGAACCCATCAAATCCAACGAGGCAAGCATCACTGAGAAAGGGCATGGCAAGCATAGGAAAACAACGGTTCTTGATTTTTCTGAAGTTAATGGAACCTACTTCCTGCCCTATGAGTTCCGTGCCGTAGAAATTGACAAGCTTCAAGGACAAGAACAAGTAGCCGAACAAAGTACGTCCGACAAAATTTTTCAATGTAATGATGCACGGAATCAAGAATAAGATGATGAGGAGGCGTTGGGGAGCCATCCAAAGGTGGAGCAAGATATTATTCAAGTCACTCCACCATCATGCTCTCCCAACACATTTGAAGAGATATGTTTAGCAAGTAATTTACCTATTTTCAGATTTGGTCAAAACTTTGTTGTTGATGCATATATTAGAAAAATCTTCATAAGAAATATTGAGAGACCAATGAAGAAGGGTAATTTATTTGTTAGCAATCAGATTGTCACAAAGCCAAAGCATATCGGTCAACACATTGCACCATTCAGAAAGATCGATAGCGAAAAATTATTGCAGCCAAGGCTTTCTCCATTGCTTTATCTAAAGCTCATATCTAATTGGATAGCTTTGCTTATTTCTTACTTGGCTTACACTTGGTCTCAGTTGAGACATGTATATTCTAACTACTTTGATTTCAGAAAGTTAAAGCCAATGTTATACTCTATTGAGAAGACCGATGATAGTATAATTTCCTTTTCAAAGTCATCGGAGATAGAGTGCAAAACACAATGCATAGCCGAATGGGGCAATGCAAAATCTGAACTATTCGTTAGCTTAACTCCAAAGCCGTTCTCACAGCAAGATCGGCTAAAGAATAAAAGGTTTACCTTCAATTTAAGCATGTGTGATCAAATATTTGATTTGTTGCTGAAAAATAATTACATTAGAGTTCTTGATCGCCATGCGAAGCCATCAATCCAAGGACGAATGTATTGCAAGTTGCATGATTCGTCCAAGCATAATTTTGAGGATTGCAACATGTTTCGTCAAATAGTTAAATCGGCCATTGATAAAGGAAGATTAAAATTTGTTGAAACACCAAGGGATGACCAGTCTATTCCGACTGGTCCTAATGGAAAAAAGTTTTTGAATCGGCTGCTTCAAGACGATTCCTTTAAAGATGAGAAGGTAAAAACCGCAAGTGATGGGATCAAGTTTTCAAGTAAAGAAGTTGTTCAAGAGCACAATGAAAATATTCTTGAAGGCATGAGTTCTATCGAAGATACAATGAAGACGTCAAGGACTGGGGGGCAACAAAGCAATCCAAAGATCGATGCAAGCAAAACCAAAGGAGATAAAGGCCACAATAAGCACAAGCACAAGAAATCCAAGGTCACTTTTCAACAGTTATTAGATAAATATCAAAAGAAAAGTGAAGAGAATGGTGCTTATCGGCCGAGTAATGCAAAAGCATCAAGATCACCCCCTAGGCGCATATCCAAGGATCGGTATTGGCAAGAAGACAATTTTAATGCAACGTGTTCATATCCTTATTTTGGATCGCCAATGCCAATGCCGTGGATGCCTCCCTATGCTCATGTAGATCGATATTCATCATGGGATAGGTATGATACAATGGCACATTCTTCATCATATTCTAGACCATCTCACCATTATTATGCAGCTCCAAGAAGATCAATATTCAGTAAGCAGTCATATGTTCAAGACCGTTTCAATAAGAAAGAATCGGTCCGTAGCTCAAGAAAGAAGAAAGAGGTGATGAAACAAGTATATCAAGTTAAAAAAGATGGTCGCAAGAGTGCCAATTCAAATTTGATCTTAAAGGATAAAGAGCTAATTAAAGTGTTAACATTGGCTACTAAAGGCAATGAGATGAAGCAATCAATTGTCGAGAATCAAAGTGCCAAATCTGAAGAAAAGAAGTTGAAAGTGCACAAGGTAAAAAAAATTGTCATTGCTTCAAACAAAATTGCAGCCGGGGTGCACACTCGACTTATCATATTGGCAAAAGAAGAAATTACAAAAACTTAGTGCACAAGAACTTGAAGATAGTGAAAGTGAGTTATATCGACTAGAGGGGGGGGGGTGAATAGGCGATTTTTATGAATTCTTCACTGAGGAATTTGCTGGTGAGGAAATTCCTAAATGAAGAACTACTAGCAGCGGAATAAGTACTCAGAAAGGAACATAACAGAACACAAGCGTAGTCATCATGATGAAATGAAGACAAACACAGAGTACATAAAGCGTAAACACAAGATAACACAAGATGAAGACGGACAAACTGAAGAAAATGAACTAAGGAAATTGAGAAAGTCTTCAGTCAAAGTCTTCAAACAGATATGAACAGGCACACAACAACATGCATGAGGAAATGAAAGAGTTGAGGAGATAGAACCAGTTAGCTCGATGAAGACAATGATTTGGTAGACCAGTTCCAACTGCTATCTCAGTTGTACATCTGGTTGGAGCGGCTGAGTATTTAAACTCGAGGACACACAGTCCTCACCGTATTCTCCTTGAGCTAAGGTCACACAGACCACGCGCCAATCACTCGTGGTAAGTCTTCAGGTGACTTCCGAACCTTCACAAACTTGGTCATTTGGCGATCCACAATTCCTCTTAGATGCTCTAGACCTTGACGCCTAAGCGTCTGGAAGAAGCACAATCTTCAAAGGAAACAAGCGTCGGATCCACGTAGGATCAATCTCTTCAGTGATGCTCAATGACTTTGGGTTTGTAGGTGTTGGGGTTTGGGTTTTCCTCACTTGATGATTTTCGCTCGAAGTCCTCGGAGGATGGGTTGCTCCTAATTGACAAGTGTCAGTTTCTCTAGGAGCAGCCAACCAGCTAGTGGTTGAAGGGGGTGGCTATTTATAGCCTAGGGAGCAGCCCGGCATGATAAGACATAAATGCCCTTGTCTGATATGACCGTTAGATGGGTGGATATATTGCGACAGCTGGCGTGTAGCACAACAACGGTCGGGATTTTGACTATCAAAATCCTCAGGGCTATCATGTTCCTCACTGTGTAGGCAATTCACACTGGTGAATTCCTAACTCCTCAGTCAGAACAAATTCCTCAGGGATCAGAAGAACTTCGTCTCTGTTATTGAAGAATATGACTGAACTGTATGAGATTTCCAATGGCTTCACTCGAAGGGATTGGTAGGTGTAGGATTTTGAGTTGAGCATCACATGGAAATTTTTCCTTAGTATTTCCTCGACCCCCTTTAATAGTACGGTGTTTCCTATGACTCAAGAAAGGGAAAATGAAACTATAAAAACAAAAGTCTTCACGGTTCATGTTCCTCCAATGAATACCAAGTCTTCAAGGTCACACCAATTTTTTCACTTTCAAAGTCTTCAGTAAGTCTTCAGAAAGTCTTCAGAAATTCAAAGTCTTCAGATAAAGAACTTCATTTTTAGGGGTCGACATTCTCTGTAGATATCAAACTTCTCATAGACTTATATACCCGTGTACACTCACAAACGCATCAGTCCCTTAACCTATAAGTCTTCAATACACCAAAATCACTAAGGGGCACTAGATGCACTTACAGATAGGAACATGGCATGGGTTTCCAAAGAAAGTGCTCAAAATAAGAATTATGTGCAAGCTTCCATTACAAGAAGTACGACAAAGGTGCAGAATGAAAAAAGTAACTATGAAGGACCAAGACGAAGGTTTCAGCATCTTCGGTCTACACATTATCCATATTCTTCAACTATGCCATTAACGCTTATGCCATGGAATTCATCATCAGGTATGATTGGTAACCCTCAATGGGCTTATTTTAATCCATGGATGCAATATAATTTCTTACATCATGAAAGGGTATTACCAAGTCACTATACATTTGGTTAGCTACAAGTTTGTTGGTGATCCAAAGGGCCAAAATACTTGATTTGACATTCCGTTTGTTTGTTTCGGCTATATGTGCTTTGAACGAAGTTTACATGGGTAATGGCTGATATTTACCTATCGTCCTAAGAGTATGTCAATGCATGGCCGGTGTAGTATTATAACATCGTCCTTAGTTCGATTGGAGACCGAGACAAGGTACATGTTCAATGATGTTGCCCTTGTCTTTCTAGTACTATGGAGATTATTTTTGACGGTTAAATTTGTGGCAATGGCCAAGGTGTTGGTGTTGTTTATTTATCTCCATATGGTGCTATTTCATGAATCCTCATGCCGCTTAAAATATTTATGCACAAATGATCAAAGCCAAATATGCATTGTTATTCAGATTGGAGCTTTTCCTTGCTATAGGTGCTATACATATTGAGGCTTTCAACGATTCATTATGAGTAGTGCAACAAATATCTAAGGGTTATCAATGTTTTGACGAATCACTTATAGTTTATCTTGAGGTATGTCTAGACGTAAATTTTACCTCAGGTTGTTTTAATATTCGTCATATATCTAGACACGAAAATTGGACAGAGTTGTCATAGCAAGCATACGGCTACCATGTTAATCATGGTGTATTTCACATCTATCAATAACCGATGCTTGTTCTTGCCAACATAGGTAAGGATGAATTGGAGCTCACCACTTCGGCCACTAATGAACTTTTTATGCAGGCGAAAGTAAGGATTGGAGAAAGTTTATTGTTGATTATCTGCAAAATCCTAGAGAAAGGGTGACAATATGGTTCGAAGGATGGTTTTGAGATACATATCTATGGAACCTTATCACCGGATTGTTATAAAAGTTGAGAAGTTTTCACTCAAGTTTGCATCGAGAGGTTCAAGCAACCAATGGCCGATATATATACTTATCGTTCCAAGTACATGGAAATGGGCAATGTAGTGTTGACATCATCCTTAGAAGAAGCTTCGTGCAACTTATTTTTCGGCACGCAAGTTTTGCCGAAAAACAGGGGGGCATGTGTTGACAACAGATTTTGGCACGCTAAGAACTTAATTAAGATGGCCTCAAATGGAGAAGTGTTCAAAGTGAGAAAACTCCGTATCGTCAAAAGGAGAAATTTTGATATTTGGGCCATAGCCATCCAGTCTCATTTCTAAGGCCGAAGTTGTGTTCGAAGTATTCAGATTTTGTATTCAGAATACTATTCGGCTGATTACACCACCAAGATGGCCTCATATGAGAAAAGTTTCTACACGGATTGTCTTCGTCTCGTCGAAACGATCGATTTTGATATAAGAAACGTCTAAATCGAACTTTGTATGCAAAAGTTAGAGGCAAAACAGTGTGCTGCATAAGTCTGCCCCGGAAGGTCCGGGCAAAAGGTTCCGGGCTAAACCGAAAGTTTGCACGCGGTGCACCCCGAAAACTGGGATTTTAACATTATTTGCAGATTTTCGGGGCCAGTTTCGACATCAAGATGACCTCGGATGAAAAAGTGATGAACTAAGGAATTTTTCTACATTGCAATATCTACAACTTTGCTTTTGGGACCATCACGATCCGAAGCCATATGCGACCTGCAGGAGCTGTGCAAGAGGGCCACTTGATGTAATTTTAGCCCGGAAGTTCCGGGCTGACCGGAAGTTCCGGCCCTCGTAGTCCGAGTTAGGTTATCTTTTGATGTTTTGGACGTGATTTGAGTCCTTTTCTTGTACAGAAAGTCCATCCGCCTCATATATATGTAAGAGGTGACGACCGATTGAATAACAACACACAATCGATCTATCAATATATCACTCTTTACCTTTATCTTTATCTCTCTCCCTCATTCTTCTTCTTCCTCATTCTTCGTTCGTTCTTCTAGTTGCAGGGCGGCGATCCACGAGGCCTTAGGGGCGATCAGGTCGACCTAGGGAAGCCCATAGCCGCCGCGCGTTCAGACGGGGTCCCTCCCGGACGTGTGGGGTTTCGGATCTACAAAAGCGCCCGCCAGATTGCTTGCGTACCGCGCTTCCAGACGGGCCTCCTTCGACGTGAGCTGCGGTGCATCACCCCCGGCGTCGAGGGTACACGGTGACATGTTCGTGTGCGAACAATTTTCAAGTTGCATAGATAGTTTGTGATTTTCAAAGGTCTTGTCTTTAATTGTTAGCCTTTATTTTTCATTTCCAAAATATGTTAGCAGATACAGGTGAGTCTGAGTCGGCCATTTGTGAATTAAAAGTTCTTAGAAGATTTTAAATCCCAAGATCACTCAAGTGCCTCGACGAAACTGAGAACTACCAACTTTACACGTTACACTAGTCATAAAAATTTCTAAGTCATGCCAAAAGACATGGCATACACAGTTCTAAGACAGTTTAACACTTTAACTCCACGAACATGGGGTTAATTTCCCTTTTTCTTTTTGAGATATATGGGGTTGGATGGCTTGCCCTATCTCTGAGAGCAACTAGTTGAAGAGCGCTCCTTTGGAGCCTCACAATGATCAGCGCCACTCGGCGCGTTCTCAACCACTCACCACGTGTCGCGCTCTGGTCGTTCCCTCTAGATTTTGTTTTTCTTTTATTTTTCCGCACGCATTTTCGGCCTTTTAAATGGGTTTTTTCCGGGTTTTTATCAACGTTTCGGTTTTCCACCGGTCTTCCTTAGCTTTTGGACAATTTTTTTTGCGCGAAAAACACATTTATTTCCTTTCGCGAGAGTCACGGTTTTGCTTCCTCGAGAGGCACGATTTGCTTTCGCGAGAGTCACGGCTGTGCCTCTCGGAAACGAAAAAAACGAGTTTTCTGTTTTTTCCTTCCGCGAGAGGCACGGTTTTGCTTCCGCGAGAGGCACGATTGTGCTTTCGCAAGAGTCATGGATGTGCCTCTTGGAAACGAAAAAAACGTGTTTTATGTTTTTTTACTCTTCCACGAGAGGCACGGTTATGCTTTCGCGAGAGGCACGGTTGTGCTTTCACGGGAGTCATGGACGTGCCTCTCGGAAACGGAAAAAAAGACGCGTTTTCTGTTTTTTCCGTCTTCCGTGAGAGGCATGGCCGTGCCTCTCGAAAACGAAAAAACGCATTTTTTTCCTTCGCAAGAGGCACGGTTTTGCTTCTGCGAGAGGCATGGTTGTGCTTTCGCGAGGGGCACGACCCGTGCCTCTTCCGAAATGGAAAAACATGTTTTTTTTTCTCCGCGAGAGGTACGGTTTTGCTTCCGCGAGAGGCACGTGCCTCTTTCAAAAAGGGAAAAAACCCGTGCTTCCGGTTCGGTTTTTTCGTGAAAAAAAAGTTCATCAAAACCTATCAACATGAGATCTAGTTTTGAAAATCCTGACGCGAGGAATCCAACAGTGAAAACGGTTTGAGATTTAGATGCATGGTGAGATAAAACGTTTTGAATAGACGAATCTACGAAAAAGAATAACTTATAGGATGCAACTCGCAACCTAGGGCGAACCAACCTATGGTTGAGATGGTTAGGTGGACAGTGGTATCTCCAACCCACTAGGGTTCAAATCCTGGAGCTCGCATTATTCCTGGATTTATTTTAGGATTTCCGGCGATGCGCTTTCAGTGGGAGGAGACGTTCCCGTCGACGACGAGGCACCTACGGTGGCTTCGTAAATCTCAAGATGATATGCCGGCTCAGTCTCTCGGAGGTGCTCATAGGGGTAGGGTGTGCGTGTGTGCATTCATAGGGGTGAGTGTATGTGCGTGTATATGAGCGCTTGTGTCTATACTGATACTCAAAAAAACTCGCAACCTGGGGAGGTGGGAGTGTACTCATCAGTTAGTGATTTTGCCTAGGACGATGCTACAGAGCGCCCACATGCTGTGCGGGCGGATCTAGCGGCCGGCAAATTAGGAAAGTTTCCCCGTGTCGGTGGTCCCCCTCGCTGTGCCAAAAAAGGAAGTTCTCATCCCCTTGCGTGCCCACGTCTCCCGCGTGATCTCCACACCCCTCCCTTGCGTGCCCCTCCCCCACGTGATCTCCACACCTACCCTGGGGAAACCCTAAGCCTTGGCAATTCTCTTCTTCCCCTAGCGGCAATTCTCTTCTTCCCCCTAGCCGCCGCCGCCTACCATGTCGTAGCAGGTGGCGAGCTTCTCCCTCGCACAGCAAAACACAGAGTGAAAAAAAGGGGAAAGAAAAAGGTTCCGGAAGATCAAAATCACCGTGAAAAGAGCACAGCCTTGCCTGCAACTCTTTTGTGCTGATCAGGCAACAACCTGAAGAAAACATGGGCAAAATAATCTCCAAGACTGGGCAAAATTTCCCCAAGTAAACTACCAGCAAAGGTAACAAGGTTGTTCCAAAATTTTTTGACCATGAGATCCTTTTTAGTTGTACTAGAACTAGTAGTACTTCCCAGATGTTCCTCCTGTACTCCAGTGTTGGAGATTTGCCTCCTATACAGCAATGTTGCAAGCCTGAATTATGGCCCCCAAATATGATCCTTTTCTCTTGTCTCCTGTACAACCATGGTGCTAGACAAAAGTTGCTTGCTCTTGAATTGTCGTTGTTTCTTCCCTGTAGTTATGCACGTTGCTTCTGCAAAAAATAAACAAAAGACAGATTAATTGTAGAATGTTGCCTGTTTTATTGTACGAAAAATTGTTAACAATCAGGGTATGATAAAGATAAAAAAAGTGAATAACAAACTATTATAGTTGCTTGCAAAAGGTCCAGTATCTTACGAAACAGGGTAAAAACTGTGCAAAAAAAATCAGTTGGGGGAGAATTATAGTTGCTTAAAAAACAGAGAAGAAAAAGGCAAAAGAAAAAGCCTGGTATGTGAACCTAGCAATGATTCAGTAAAAAAATGCTCCCTGCTCATTTAGTATACGTATTGATTCCTTCCCCTATTTTGTCTTATGAAACGTGTAGATGGCCGGCCTTGATCTCAATGAGCTCCCCGACGACTCTTTTGACTGTGATGGTGATCCCCTGTACCGCACACAAGCCAAACCTGAAAAAATCCCTATTTAAATCGAGGGGGTGGGCGAGTCGCCAGATTTGTGTTCTGCTCCTGTCCAATATGTCGTAGGTGTGGGGTTTCGTGTTGCGGCTACTGGTGTGTCTGATGTGACGACAACTGCTGAAACTATCGTGCCCGCCCCTGCCATGTTCAGCCCGGCTGCAACTATGCCTAGCAATGGCCCGCCCCTGCCATGTTTTGATGAGAACGAGGTGCGATCTAGCCCACAGGAACCTTATGTCGGCATGGAGTTTGACAAAGTTGAAGGTGCTAAGGCACACTACAAAGCTTACTCTCGCAGAATTGGGTTCTTGATGAAAGCCAACACTTCCAGGAGGTCTTCATACACTAATGTCCTTGAGAAGCAGACTTTTTGTTGCAACAAGTCAGGGAAGCCTAAAATCAATGATGATGCCCCCACACTCGTGTTTGAGAGACTAAGCTCATATTCTGATGGCTGCGGCAATGGGCAAGATGTTGGGAGTAAGAAAGCAGGGCGTAGCTCTTATAAATCTCCAGGGGGTTTGTTAAGAAGACGAGAAGAGAGTTTATCAAACAGACCGGCTGTCGAGCAAAAAGGACAGTCAAGCTGACTAATAACAAATGGGTGGTCATAGGTGTTGTTGCAGACCACAATCATAGACTGATTGACAAGCCATCTCTCACTAAATACCTCCGCTCTCACCAAGGCATCCCGCCAGAAGACGTTGAGTTCCTGGAAATATTGCATAAATATTGCATAGGTGCAACATGGACATAGGTCGCATGATGACTGTTATGTCTGAATTCTATGGCCAAGCTGCAATTGTTCCGTACATGACGAAAATGATAAGCAACATGAGAACTAGCCTTCGCAGTGCTGAGGCAAATGAAGGTGATTTGGCTGAGACAGTTGTCTACTTCGAGCAAAAGCAGGAAGAAGACCCAGGCTTCTTCTTCAAAATAAAAAAAGATGGAATAGGCAGAGCTGAGAATTTGTTTTGGGTTGATGGGAGGGCTCGAGAGGTCTACGCAAAAGCTTACAATGATTGTATCTCTTTTGACACGACCTACTTGACGAATATGTATAACATGCCCTTTGCTCCATTTATTGGGATGAACAGGCATGGGCAGTCTTTCATGCTAGGTGTGGCTTCTTGCGGCAAGAGCTTGAGACTAGCTTTGATTGGTTGTTTGGGGCCTTTCTTGAAGCTATGCATGGCATTGCACCGCTCAACATCATAACTGACCAAGATCAGGCGATGAAAAACTCTATAGCAAACATGTTCCCACACGCAGTTGACCGTAGTTGCCACTGGCATATCGTTAAGAAAGCCCAAGAGAAGTTGGGTGCTTACTTGGCTAGGCATCCTGAGCTAGCTAAAGAACTCAATGAGGTGATAGACTTGAGCATGACTCCTGAGGAGTTTGAGGCAAGGTGGGCTGCTATGGTTGAGAAGCATGGTATTGCTGGCGATAAATGCTTTGATGATCTCTATGCAAGCAAGCATCTTTGGGTCCCTTGTTACTTTAGGAACTGTTTCTTCCCATTCCTGCAGTCGACTCAGCGTAGTGAAGGCTTCAATACTGTCCTAAAAAGGTACATGAACCCGCAAAATTCTGTGGTCAACTTTGTGAAGCAATATGAGAAGATAAATGACAAGATCTTGGTGAAATAAGGGGGTAATGATTACTGAACAGATGAGCTTGAGCCAAGGCTTTGGTCCCTGTTCCCAATTGAGAAGCAAGCCTTGCGAGTTTACACAAGGGATATATACTACAGGTTTCAACATGTTTTTCTTTGATTGGCATGTATAATGTTAGGCCTCAAGGCGGCAACATGTACCTGCTTGAGCCTAACAGAATTTATGCAGGGATTTATGGGCGTAGATTGTACATGGTAACAGCGCAGGTTGATCAGCAAGACTATGGTTGTGAGTGTTGCAAATTTTACAGGGATGGGCTGCTTTGCGTCCACATCTTGAAAGTGTTGACTCACCTTGGTGTTGATGAGATCCCTGAGCGTTACATACTGCCTAGATGGACTCAGAACGTTATTCTTACTAATATGCCCCCTGATACACAAGTCCCTGATGGCATGCCTAAAGAGTCTCTGCAGCAAATAAGGCATGTTTCCCTGAATACTATGTTTGGCAAAATCTCTAAATTGGGCAGTATGTCCGATGCAGGAGCAGATTTGTGCAGGTCCTATGGGACGCGTTGGAGACTGAACTGAACCAACTTTATAAATCAAGGAGGAAGAAGAAGCCAGCGGCGCCAGCCCAGCCACCAGCCCAATCTGCCCCCACAGAAGCTTCTATTGGAGAGCCTAAAGAAAATCCTTTGCATAACCCCCCAAAATCTTCTACTAAGGGATGCAAGAGAGACAAGAGGTACTATTCTGAAAGCACAAGTGCTCCCTGGGTGATTTTGGTAATCAATGTTAACATATCTCTTGTTGGACTAACACTTTTACCTAGTATATTTCAGATAAGTTCAACAATGAAGTGGCATGGACTAGAGGATGTGGAACCCCTTCAAGATGCTAAGGACAAAGGATTGGCTCAATCTCTAAGAACAAGACTCTACATTTTCTATTTTAGTGATCCAAGATCACATTGAGTCTATAGGAAAAGCCAATACTATCAAGAGGGGATGAGGTGTTGCTTAATGGCTTGCTTTCTCAAAGTGCTTAGTGATATGCTCCAAAGCCCTCAACTACCTTCTCACATCCACATATGACCCAAACCAAAAGTCCAACTCGGCCCTACCGATTCTTCCTATCCGGCGCCACCGAGTTCAGTTGTCATAGCCACTGCCACAAACCCTAGGCAAATCAGTCTCACCGATAGGGATCTCGGTCTCACCGAGATGGGATTGTAATCTCTCTATGTATGTCCATTACCAAAATTGGTCCCACCGAGTTTGTGTAATCGGTCCTACCAAGACTACAATGCAAACTGTCTGTTCCTCTTCGTAACATTTCGGTCCAACCGAGATGAGCGAATCGGTCCCACCGAGTTTGCCTGACCAACTCTCTGGTTAGCTTATTACCAAAATCGGTCCCACCGAGTTTGAGTAATCGGTCTCACCGAGATTACGTTATGCCCTAACCCAAACCATATTGGTCCTATCGAGTTGCATGTCGGTGCCACCGAAAATCCTAACGGTCACATGATTTGCTAAATCGGTCCGACCGAGTTTAATGATTCGGTCCCACCGAGATTGGTAAGTTGTGTGTAACGGTTAGATTTTGTGTGGAAGCTATATATACCCCTCCACCCACTCTTCATTCGTGGAGAGAGCCATCAGAACATGCCTACACTTCCAGCATTCATTTTCTGAGAGAGAACCACCTACTCATGTGTTGAGACCAAGATATTCCATTCCTACCATATGAATCTTGATCTCTAGCCTTCCCCAAGTTGCTTTCCACTCAAATCTTCTTTCCACCAAATCCAAATCCTGTGAGAGAGAGTTGAGTGTGGCGGAGACTATCATTTGAAGCACAAGAGCAAGGAGTTCATCATCAACACACCATTTGTTACTTCTTGGAGAGTGGTGTCTCCTAGATTGACTAGGTGTCACTTGGGATCCTCCGACAAGATTGTGGAGTTGAACCAAGGAGTTTGTAAGGGCAAGGAGATCGCCTACTTCATGAAGATCTACCCTAGTGAGGCAAGTCCTTCGTGGGCGACGGCCATGGTGGGATAGACAAGGTTGCTTCTTCGTGGACCCTTCGTGGGTGGAGTCCTCTGTGGACTCGCGCAGCCGTTACCCTTCGTGGGTTGAAGTCTCCATCAACGTGGATGTATGATAGCACCACCTATCGGAACCACGGCTCAAAAATCTCCGTGTCTCCAAATTGCGTTTGCACACTCCAATCCCATCCCTTTACATTCTTGCAAGTTGCATGCTTTACTTTCCGCTGCTCATATACTCTTTGCATGCTTGCTTGTTATGTATTGTGATTCTTAAACTTGTGCCAAAACTCCACCTCAACTTAAAGAAATTAAAAACTGCAACTTTTCTCACTTAGTGTCTAATCACCCCCCTCTAGACACCTCTTCTTGATCCTTTCAATTGGTATCAGAGCTTTGGTCTCCATTGCTTTGGTTTAAACACCATTGGAGGAAGATGCATGAGTCTACGTTGGGGAGTCCTAGACATAGAGTGCCTATACTTGATGGAGAGTATTTTCATGAGTGGAAAAATGAGATGCTTGTAATTTTCAATGAATATCATTAGAACAAGTACATTGCTAGCCCTTGTGCACCTCATGTTGATCCTATGCATCCTACCCTTGATAAGTCAATTGATATGATTCACAATCTTAGAGCTGTTAATCTTATCACTAGAGGCTTGCCTAGAAACTTGATTGGATGTTTGTCTACTCTTAAGTGTGCCTACACTATATGGAAATTCCTTGAGGAACATTTTCCAAATTATTCCTTGAAAAATCTAGATGAAATTCTCCATAAGTCTATTGCCTTGACTACGATGAATTCCAATGATCCTATGTTTGGTGATTGTCTATTTGAGCTTACAAACCTCATGTGTGCCAAAGGAGATGTTGGAATTATTAGTGATATTATTTCTGAAGCTATTAAAATCCATAAAGAAGATCATTGTCAAACTCACTCTAACGAATCACCCTCTCTAGGATTTGATCCACCACATGAAGATGTTGAACATGGATACTATGATGAGGATGATGATAGTGACTTTGATCTTGATGATGCAATGAGACACTTTGGTCTTATGGCAAATCTTCGGGGATATATGGCAGGAGGAAAGGAATGGGTTCTTGACAGTGGATGTACCGATCACATGACCGGAGATAAAGATATGTTTCGTGAGCTTGCTTAAAAACGACGGTCCTCGAAAGTATGTCACTTTCGGTGACAACTGAAAGGGTAAGGTGGTTGGCTTCGATAAGTTGGCCATATCACATGATAGCTCCATACAAAATGTCATCTCGTTGAATCTCTTGCTACAATTTACTTTCAGTATCTAGACTTGCTGATTTCGGTTTCAATGTCCTATTTACGGAAGTAGATTGCCAAGTGTTTCGTAGAGATAATCATAAAATGGTCTTTACTGATATACATAGAGGTGATCTTTACATAGTTGATTTCACTAAAAAGGCTCAACCTAGAACTTGCTTCATCGCTAAATCCTCTAAAGGTTGGTTATGACATAGACGATTAGGTCATGTTGGTATCCGAAACCTTGGCAAGCTTATTAAAGGAAATCATATCCTTGGCGTTAGCAATGTCATATTTGATAAGGATAGACTTTGCAGTGCTTGTCAGGCAGGTAAACAGGTTGGAGGGAGGCATCCCATGAAGAACATCATGACCAAAAGGAGGCCACTCAAGCTACTTCACATGGATCTTTTTGGTCCCAACGCCTACAAAAGTCTTGGTGGAAATTCTTTTGGTCTAGTTATAGTTGATGATTTTTCAAGATTTACGTGGGTGTTCTTTCTCGATGATAAATCGCAGGTCCAAAAGATCTTCAAAAACTTCGCCAGCAAGGCCCAAAATCAATTTGAAGTGAAGATCAAGAAGGTTCACAGCGACAACGAAACAGAGTTCAAGAACACAAATGTGGACACCTTTCTTGACGAAGAAGGGATTTCACATGAGTTCTCAACTACGTACACTCCTCAACAAAATGGAGTTGTTGAGAGGAAGAACCGGACGCTCATTGAAATGGCGAGAATGATGCTTGATGAGTACAAGACACCTAAGCACTTTTGGGCGGAAGCGGTTGAGACAGCTTGTCACGCAACAAATCACTTGTATCTTCACAAGCTACTCAGCAAGACGACATACGAGCTCCTCACCGGTAACAAACCCCAAGTTGGATACTTTTGAGTATTCGGCTCAAAGTGCTACATTCTTGATAAGCATCGTCGTTCTAAATTTGCTCCTAAGTTTCATGAAGGTTTCCTACTTGGTTATGGCTCAAACTCTCACACTTACCGTGTCTACAACAATTTCACCCGAAAGGTTGAAGAAATGGTAGATGTGAAGTTTGATGAATCTAACGGCTCGCAAGTAGAGCAAATGCCAATTTATGTAGGAGACAAAGACCCCTCGGAAGCAATCCAAGACTTGTCTATTGGAAAGATTCGTCCAAGGGAGGTGAAGGAGAGTACCTCGTCCGCCCAAGTGGAAGCTTCTACCTCACGACAAGGTGAACCAGGAGTTGACACGGAAGCATCCACAAGTGGGACACACCAAGATGAAGAAAACAAGGAAGTGCACCAAGATGAACGTCAACAACCTCCTTCTCCACCACGGCAAGAGAACGACAACGTCAACAACGAAGAAGGGCAAGAAGAAGAACAAGATGAAGAAGATGTTCAACCAAGATCCAAGCAAAAGCTTTCATGAGTTCGAGCAAGAATTGCTAAAGATCACCCCATCGAGCAAATCTACAATGATATCCAAACCGGGAGAATCACTCGCTCTAAAACTCGTTTAGCTAACTTTTGTGAACACTATTCATCCATATCTAGCATTGAACCTATGAAGGTTGAAGAAGCTTTGGAAGATCCGGATTGGATAAACGTCATGCATGAAGAGCTACAAAACTTTGAGAGAAATCAAGTTTGGACATTGGTTGAGAAGCCCGACAACAACCACAACATCATCGGTACCAAATGGGTGTTTCGCAACAAGCAAGATGAAGATGGACAAGTAGTTCGCAACAAAGCATGGCTCGTCGCCCAAGGCTACACTCAAGTCGAAGGTATGGACTATGGTGAGACATACGCCCCTGTTGCTAGACTTGAGTCCATTCGCATCTTACTTGCCTATGCTAATCACCATGATATCACCTTGTACCAAATGGACATTAAAAGTGATTTTTCTAAATGGTGAAATAGAGGAGGAAGTTTATGTTAAGTAACCTCCCGGATTTGTCAATCCTAAGAAACCTAATCATGTGTACAAACTTCACAAAGCTCTTTATGGTCTTAAACAAGCTCCTAGAGCATGGTATAAATGCTTGACCAAGTTCCTTATTGAAAAAGGCTTTGAAATTGGAAAAATTGATTCTACTCTTTTTACTAAAAGGGTTAATGGGGAACTATTTGTGTGCCAAATCTATGTTGATGATATTATATTTGGTTCAACTAACCCTCACTTTAGTGAAAAGTTTGGAAAGCTAATGTGAGAGAAGTTTGAGATGTCGATGATGAGTGAACTCAAATTCTTTCTTGGGTTGCAAATCAAGCAAACTAAGGAAGGCACCTTCGTCTCTCAAACAAACTACACCAAGGACTTATTCAAGAAGTTCAATAGGCAAGAATGCAAAGTTATGACTACACCCATGCCTACTAGTGGACATCTTGATTTGACCAAAGATGGTGAACTGGTTGATCAAAAGGTTTACCGCTCTATGATTGGTATTGTTATATCTATGTGCTTCACGTCCCGATATTATGCTAAGTGTGTGCATGTGTGCACGATATCAAGCCGCTCCTAAAGAATGTCATCTTAAGGCCGTGAAAAGGATAGTGAGATACTTAATCCATACACCAAATTTTGGCATTTGGTATCCAAAGATGGCCTCCTTTAATCTTGTTGTCTACTCCGACTTGGACTATGTCGGGGACAAGGTTGATAGAAAGTCCACTTTGGGTACTTGTCAATTTCTTGGTAGATCTCTTGTGTCTTGGTCTTCCAAGAAACAAAACTTGGTATCCTTATCCACCGCCGAAGCGGAATACATTGCCGCTGGTTCATGTTGTGCTCAATTACTTTGAATGACCCAAGCTCTTAAAGATTATGGGATATATGTGAAACATGTTCCATTGCTTTATGACAATGAAAGTGCTATCAATATTGCTCACAATCCCGTGAAACATTCTCGAACCAAGCATATTGAATTTTGTCATCATTTCATCCGAGATCATGTTGCCAAAGGGGACATTAATCTTAAACATCTTCACACCTATAAGCAATTAGCAGATATTTTCACTAAACCACTTGATGAGAAAGTGTTTTGCAGGTTAAGAGGTGAATTGAACATCATTGATGCTTCAAACTTGGAGTAGGAACTCCATTTGATACATGCAAGACATGAGCCTATGACTAATCCTTGATATTTCTCTTATGATGATAATCTTATGTCTTGGATATATTTGCACCTTGCATGTTATCTAACCCGTGTAGGTACTTGGATGAATCTAAGTCTATGAGATTGCAACTCACTCACATCTTGAGCAATCTCTACATCAACAAGTCTCTACACAATGGTGGTTGAAGACAAGGAAGCATGGAACCATTCAAACATATCCTTTGACAAATTTATTATTGAGATTCTTGTCATTTTGGATACACAAGTGCTCTTCCTTGCAAAACAAACCCATGTAGGTAGATGAACTCAAATTCCAAAGTGGTGCTCCCAACTCTTGATGAGCTACATCAACCTTGAGCATCCCACATAAGTTCAACTACATGATCACGATCAACACCACCACCCAAGGTATGTTATTCCATCTTAGAGAAGCTTTACTCCAAGTCATGAGTCAAAGCAACTCGACCAGATGTAAATACATCAAGATGCTTAAACGAAAAATGGTAACCCCATTTTGAGCTTAAACGATGAGTATGACCTATGATCAAGTGAGCTCACTTGACTCCTAAGTCAATATACTCTAACATAGGTGACTTTGTTGCCGACCAATCCTAGATGAAGTTCTCGTGTGTTCTTTTTTTGTGCTCTTTCATTTGTCTCATGCATATTTGTAAAAAAAACTTCATCTAGATCTCTTTTCTTTTATTTTCTGTTCTGCATTCCCTGCATCCAATTAATTGCAAATCTTTCGGTTAATTCCTTGCAAATCGTTGTGAGATCTTACTTGTCTAGTGAGCTGAGGTGACAAGTGTTTTCTCTGTGATGAACTTGGTCACACCGGTCTACTGTTTTCGGTCTAACCGAATCCTTTCGGTGCCACTGAAGCATAAAAGTAGGAGCCACTGATTTCACTACAGGAAAGACACCTTGCCACTTGTTTCTGCATTCCTTTGATCCAGGTCCACTAAATGAATCTTGTCCTCTACCAGCATCACATTCAACTTACTGCTTTGTTCTGTGACTCAAGGACCAAACCCATCATGACAAAAATCTAGAAGAACCCTTCTTAGAAATTGATGTCAAAGGGGGAGAGAGAGATCACATCAAAAGAGAGATCACATCAAAGCTTAATCACATCTATAGGGGGAGAGAATACTCTATTGGAGATCATTGCAGAAATTAAAAAATTTCTACGCATCACCAAGATCAATCTATGGAGTAACTAGCAACGAGAGAGAGGGGAGTGCATCTTCATACCCTTGAAGATCACGAGACGGAAGCGTTACAAGAACGCAGACGAAGGAGTCGTACTCGTAGCGATTCAGATCGCGGTGGATTCCGATCTTAGTGCCAAACAACGGCACCTCCGTGTTCAACACACGTGCAGCCCGGTGATGTCTCCCACGCCTTGATCCAGCAAGGAGGAGGGAGATGTTGAGGAAGAAGGCTCCAGCAGCAGCACGACGGCGTGGTGGTGATGGAGTAGCAGTTCTCCGGCAGGGCTTCGCCAAGCTCTTGTGGAGGAGGAGAGGTGTTGGGGAGGGGAGGGGCTGCACCTTGGATGTGGTGGTTCAGCCCTCCCCTCGCCCCTCTATTTATAGGGAGAAGGGGAAAGGGGTCCGGCCCCTCTAGATGAGATCTAGAGGGGGGGCGGCCAACGGGAGGGGGCTTGCCCCCCAAGCAAGGGGGCCGCCCCTTTAGGGTCCCCCCAACCCTAGGCGCAGGGGCCCAAGGGGGGGAGGTGGCGCCCAGCCCTCCAAGGGGCTGGTTCCCTTCCCTCTACAACCAATGAGGCCCTTTGGGACAGGTGGCCCCTCCCGGCGGAACCCCTCCGGTGGCCCCGGTACAATACCGGTAAGCCCCCGAATATTTCCGGTGACCGTATGACAACTTCCCATATATAAATCTTCACCTCCGGACCATTTCGGAACTCCTCATGACGTCCGAGATCTCATCCGGGAGTCTGAACAAAATTTGGTAATCACATACAAAACTTCCTTATAACCCTAGCTTCATCGAACCTTAATTGTGTAGACCCTACGGGTTGGGGAATCACGCAGACATGACCGAGACAGCTCTCCAGCCAATAACCAACAGCGGGATCTGGATACCCATGTTGGCTCCCACATGTTCCACGATGATCTCATCGTATGAACCACGATGTCGAGGATTCAAGCAATCCTGTATACAATTCCCTTTGTCAATCGGTATGTTACTTGCCCGAGATTCGATCGTCGGTATCCCAATACCTCGTTCAATCTCGTTACCGGCAAGTCACTTTACTCGTTCCGTAATGCATGATCCCGTGACCAACTACTTAGTCACATTGAGATCATTACGATGATGCATTACCGAGTGGGCCCAGAGATACCTCTCAATCATACGGAGTGACAAATCCTAGTCTCGATTCATGCCAACCCAACAGACACTTTCGGATATTCCTGTAGTGCACCTTTATAGTCACCTAGTTACGTTGTGACATTTGGTACACTCAAAGCATTCCTATGGTATCCAGGAGTTGCACGATCTCATGGTCTAATGAAATGATACTTGACATTTATAAAAGCTCTAGCAAACGAACTACACAATCTTGTGCTATGCTTAGGATTGGGTCTTGTCCATCACATCATTCTCCTAATGATGTAATCCCGTTATCAATGACATCCAATGTCCATAGTCAGGAAACCATGACCATCTGTTGATCAACGAGCTAGTCAACTAGAGGCTCACTAGGGACATGGTGTGGTCTATGTGTTCACAGATGTATTACGGTTTCCGATCAATACAATTATAGCATGAACAATAGACAATTATCATGAACAAGGAAATATAATAATAACCATTTTATTATTGCCTCTAGGGCATATTTCCAACAGTCTCCCACTTGCACTAGAGTCAATAATCTAGTTACATTGTGATGAATCGAACACCCTTAGAGTTCTGGTGTTGATCATGTTTTTCTCGCCTAAGTGGTTTAGTCAACGGATCTACGACATTCAGATCCGTATGAACTTTACAAATATCTGTGTCTCCATCTTGAACATTTTCACGAATGGAGTTGAAGAGACGCTTGATGTGTCTGGTCTTCTTGTGAAACCTGGGCTCCTTGGCAAGGGCAATAGCTCCAGTGTTGTCACAGAAGAGAGTCATCGGGCCCGACGCATTGGGAATAACTCCTAGGTCGGTAATGAACTCCTTCATCCAGATTGCTTCATGTGCTGCCTCCGAGGCTGCCATGTACTCCGCTTCACATGTAGATCCCACCACGATGCTTTTCTTGCAACTACACCAGCTTACTGCCCCACCATTCAAAATATACACGTATCCGGTTTGTGACTTGGAGTCATCCAGATCTGTGTCGAAGCTAGCATCGACATAACCCTTTACGACGAGCTCTTCATAACCTCCATAAACGAGAAACATATCCTTAGTCCTTTTCAGGTACTTCAGGATATTCTTGACCGTTGTCTACTGTTCCATGCCGGGATTACTTTGGTACCTTCCTACCAAACTTACGGCAAGGTTTACATCAGGTCTGGTACACATCATGGCATACATAATAGACCCTATGGCAGAGGCATAGGGGATGACACTCATCTTTTCTCTATCTTCTGCCGTGGTCGGACTTTGAGCTGAGCTCAATTTCACACCTTGCAATACAGGCAAGAACCCTTTCTTGGACTGATCCATATTGAACTTCTTCAATATCTTATCAAGGTATGTGCTTTGTGAAAGACCTATGAGGCGTCTCGATCTATCTCTATAGATCTTGATGCCTAATATGCAAGCAGCTTCTCCAAGGTCCTTCATTGAAAAACACTTATTCAAGTAGGCCTTTATGCTTTCCAAGAGTACTATATCATTTCCCATCAATAGTATGTCATCCACATATAATATGAGAAATGCTACAGAGCTCCCACTCACTTTCTCGTAAATGCAGGCTTCTCCATAAGTCTGCATAAACCCAAACTCTTTGATCATTTCATCAAAGCGAATGTTTCCAACTCCGAGATGCTTGCACCAGCCCATAGATGGAGCGCTGGAGCTTGCATACCTTGTTAGCATTCTTAGGATCGACAAAACCTTCTGGCTGCATCATATACAATTCTTCCTTAAGGAAGCCACTAAGGAATGCCGTTTTGACGTCCATTTGCCGTATCTCATAATCATAGAATGCGTTGCTAACATGATTCGGACGGACTTCAGCTTCACTACAGGTGAGAAGGTCTCATCGTAGTCAACCCCTTGAACTTGTCGATAACCCTTAGCGACAAGTCGAGCCTTATAGATGGTAACATTACCATCCGTGTCCGTCTTCTTCTTAAAGATCCATTTATTTTCTATCGCTTGCCGATCATCGGGAAAATCTGTCAAAGTCCATACTTTGTTTTCATACATGGATCCTATCTCGGATTGCATGGCTTCAAGCCATTTGTTGGAATCTGGGCCCGCCATTGCTTCTTCATAGTTCGAAGGTTCACCGTTGTCTAACAACATGATTTCCAGGACAGGGTTGCCATACCATTCTGGTGTGGAACGTGTCCTTGTGGACCTACAAAGTTCAGTAGCAACTTGATCCGAAGTACCTTGATCATCATCATTAACTTCCTCTCTAGTCGGTACAGGCACCATAGGAACATCTTCCTGAGCTGTGCTACTTTCCGCTTCAAGAGGCAGTACTTCATCAAGTTCTACTTTCCTCCCACTTACTTCTTTCGAGAGAAACTCTTTCTCCAGAAAGGACCTGTTCTTGGCAACAAAGATCTTGCCTTCGGATCTGAGGTAGAAGGTATACCGAATGGTTTCCTTCGGGTATCCTATGAAGACGCATTTTTCTGACTTGGGTTTGAGCTTTTCAGGTTGAAGTTTCTTGACATAAGCATCGCATCCCCAAACTTTTAGAAACGACAGCTTAGGTTTCTTCCCAAACCATAATTCATACGGTGTCGTCTCAACGGATTTTGACGGTGCCCTATTTAAAGTGAATGTAGCCGTCTCTAGAGCATATCCCCAAAATGATAGCGGTAAATCGGTAAGTGACATCATAGATCACACCATATCCAATAGAGTGCGATTACGATATTCGGACACACCATTACGCTGAGGTGTTCCAGGCGGCGTGAGTTTTGAAATGATTCCATATTTCCTTAAGTGTGTGCCAAATTCGTGACTCAAATATTCCCCTCCATGATCTGATCGTAAGAACTTTATTTTTCTGTCACGTTGATTCTCTACCTCATTCTGAAATTCCTTGAACTTTTCAAAGGTCTCAGACTTGTGTTTCATCAAGTAGACATACCCATATCTACTTAATTCATCAATGAAGGTGAGAACATAACGATAGCCACCACAAACCTCAACGCTCATTGGACCGCACACATCAGTATGTATGATTTCCAATAAGTTGGTTGCTCGCTCCATTGTTCCGGAGAACGAAGTCTTGGTCATTTTGCCCATGAGGCATGGTTCGCACGTGTCAAATGATTCGTAATCAAGAGACTCCAAAAAGTCCATCTGCATGGAGTTTCTTCATGCGTTTGACACCAATGTAACCAAGGCGGCAATGCCACAAGTATGTGGGACTATCGTTATCAACCTTACATCTTTTGGTCTTCACACTATGAATATGTGTAACATCACATTCGAGATTCATTAAGAATAAACCATTGACCAGCGGGGCATGACCATAAAACATAACTCTCATATAAATAGAACAACCATTATTCTCGGATTTAAATGAGTAGACATCTCGTATTAAATGAGATCCAGATACAATGTTCATGCTCAAAGCTCGTACTAAATAACAATTATTGAGGTTTAAAACTAATCCCGTAGGTAAATGTAGAGGTAGCGTGCCAATGGCGATCACATCGACCTTGGAACCATTCTCGATGCGCATCGTCACCTCGTGCTTCGCCAGTCTCCTCTTATTCCACAGCTCCTGTTTTGAGTTACAAATATGAGCAACCGCACCGGTATCAAATACCCAGGAGCTACTATGAGTACTGGTAAGGTACACATCAATTACATGTATATCACATATACCTTTGGTGTTGTCGGTCTTCTTGTCCGCTAAGTACTTGGGGCAGTTCCGCTTCCAGTGTGTGTTTCCCTTGCAATAAAAGCACTCTGTCTCAGATTTGGGTCCATGCTTTGGCTTCTTCCCGGCAACTGGCTTACCAGGCACGGCAACTCCCTTGCCGTCCTTCTTGAAGTTCTTCTTACCCTTGCCTTTCGTGAAACTAGTGGTTTTATTGACCATCAACACTTGATGTTCCTTTTTGATCTCCACCTCCGCTCATTTCAGCATTGAAAATACCTCAGGAATGGTTTTCACCATCCCCTGCATATTGTAGTTCATCATGAAGCTCTTGTAGCTAGGTGGGAGCGACTGGAGGATTCTGTCAATGACCGCATCATCCGGGAGATTAACTCCCAGCTAAGATAAGCGGTTGTGCAACCCAGACATTTTGAGTATGTGCTCGCTGACAGAACCATTCTCCTCCATCTTACAACTGTAGAACTTGTCGGAGACTTCATATCTCTCAACCTAGGCATGAGCTTGGAAAACCATTTTCAGATCTTGGAACATCTCATATGCTCCGTGCTGCTCAAAACGCTTTTGGAGCCCCGGTTCTAAGCTGTAAAGCATGCCGCACTGAATCAGGGAGTAATCATCACTACGCGACTGCCAGGCGTTCATAACATCTTGAGTTGCTGGGAAAACAGGTGCTTCACCTAGCGGTGCATCTAGGACATATGCTTTCTTGGCAGCTATGAGGATGATCCTCAAGTTCCAGACCCAGTCTGTATAGTTGTTGCCATCGTCTTTCAGCTTGGTTTTCTCTAGGAACGCGTTGAAGTTGAGGGCAACATTAGCGTGGGCCATTTGATCACAAGACATATTGCAAAGATTTTAGACTAAGTTAATGATAATTAAGTTCATCTAATCAAATTATATAATGAACTCCCACTCATACATGCATCCCTCTAGTCATCTAAGTGATACATGATCCGAGTCAACTAGGCCGTGTCCGATCATCACATGAGACGGACTAGTCATCATCGAAGAACATCTTCATGTCGATCGTATCTTCTATACGACTCATGTTTGACCTTTTGGTCTCTTGTGTTCCGAGGCCATGTCTGTACATGCTAGGCTCATCAAGTCAACCTAAGTGTTTTGCACGTGTAAATCTGGCTTACACCCGTTGTATTCGAACGTTAGAATCTATCACACCCGATCATCACATGGTGCTTCAAAACAATGAACCTTCACAACAGTGCACAGTTAGGGGGAACACTTTCTTGAAATTTTATGAGGGATCATCTTATTTATGCTACCATCGTTCTAAGCAAATAATATGTAAAACATGATAAACATCACATGCAATCAAACAGTGACATGATATGGCCAATATCATTTTGCTCCTTTTGATCTCCATCTTCGGGGCACCATGATCATCATCGTCACCGGCATGACACCATGATCTCCATCATCATGATCTCCATCATCGTGTCTTCATGAAGTTGTCATGCTAACGATTACTTCTACTACTATGGCTAACGATTTAGCAATAAAGATGAGTAATTACATGGTGTTATTCAATGACACGCAAGTCATACAATAATTAAGACAACTCCTATGGCTCCTGCCGGTTGTCATACTCATCGACATGCAAGTCATGATTCCTATTACAAGAACATGATCAATCTCATACATCACATATATATCATTCATCACATCCTTTTGGCCATATCACATCACACGGCATATGCTGCAAAAACAAGTTAGACGTCCTCTAATTGTTGTTGCATAGTTTTACGTGGCTGCTATAGGTTTCTAGCAAGAACGTTTCTTACCTACGCCAACACCACAACGTGATATGCCAATTGCTATTTATCCTTCATAAGGACCCTTTTCATCGAATCCGATCCAACTAAAGTGGGAGAGACAGACACCCGCTAGCCACCTTATGCAACTAGTGCATGCCAATCAGTGGAACCTGTCTCGCGTAAGCGTACGTGTAAGGTCGGTCCGGGCCGCTTCATCCCACGATGCCGCCGAAACAAGATAAGACTAGTAGTGGCAAGTAAATTGACAAAATCGACGCCCACAACAAACTTGTGTTCTACTTGTGCATAGAAACTACGCATAGACCTAGCTCATGATGCCACTGTTGGGGATCGTTGCAGAAATTAAAAAATTTCTATGCATCACCAAGATCAATCTATGGAGTAACTAGCAACGAGAGAGAGGAGAGTGCATCTTCATACCCTTGAAGATCACGAGACGGAAGCGTTACAAGAACATGGACGAAGGAGCCGTACTCGTGGCGATTCAGATCGCGGTGGATTCCGATCTTAGTGCCGAACAACGGCACCTCCGCGTTCAACACATGTGCAACCCGGTGACGTCTCCCGTGCCTTGATCCAGCAAGGAGGAGGGGGAGGTTTAGGAAGAAGGCTCCAGCAGCAGCACGACGGCGTGGTAGTGATGGAGTAGCAGTTCTCCGGCAGGGCTTCACCAAGCTCTTGCGGAGGAGGAGAGGTGTTGGGGAGGGGAGTGGCTGCATCTTGGATGTGGTGGTTCAGCCCTCCCCTCGCCCCTCTATTTATAGGGAGAAGGGGGAAGGGGGGCGGCCCCCTTTAGATGAGATCTAGAGGGGGGGCGGCCAAGGGGAGGGGGCTTGTCCCCCAAGCAAGGGGGGCGCTCCCTTTAGGGTTTCCCCCCAACCCTAGGCGCATGGGCCCAAGGGGGGGTGGCGCCCAACCCTCCAAGGGGCTGGTTCCCTTACCTCTACAGCCCATGAGGCCCTCTGGGACAGGTGGCCCTTCCCGGTGGACCCCCGGAACCCCTCCGGTGGCCCCGGTACAATACCGGTAAGCCCTTGAATATTTCCGGTGACCGTATGACAACTTCCCATATATAAATCTTCACCTGCGGACAATTCCGGAACTCATTGTGACGTCCTAGATCACATCCGGGACTCCGAACAACATTCGGTAATCACATACAAAACCTCCTTATAACCCTAGCGTCATCGAACCTTAAGTGTGTAGACCGTACGCGTTCGGGAATCACGCAAACATGACCGAGACAGCTCTCCGGCCAATAACCAACAGCGGGATCTGGATACCCATGTTGGCTCCCACATGTTCCACGATGATCTCATCAGATGAACCACGATTTTGAGGATTCAAGCAATCCCGTATACAATTCCCTTTGTCAATCGGTACGTTACTTGCCCGAGATTCGATCATCGGTATCCCAATACCTCGCTCAATCTCGTTACCGGCAAGTCACTTTACTCGTTCCGTGATCCCGTGATCAACTACTTAGTCACATTGAGGTCATTATGATGATGCATTACCGAGTGGGCCTAGAGATACCTCTCCGTCATACGGAGTGACAAATCCCAGTCTTGATTCATGCCAACCCAACAGACACTTTCGGAGATACCTGTAGTGCACCTTTATAGTCACCTAGTTACGTTGTGACGTTTGGTACACCCAAAGCATTCCTATGGTATCCAGGAGTTGCATGATCTCATGGTCTAAGGAAATGATACTTGACATTTAGAAAAGCTCTAGCAAACGAACTACACGATCTTCTGCTATGCTTAAGATTGGGTCTTGTCCATCACATCATTCTCCTAATGATGTGATCCCGTTATCAATGACATCCAATGTCCATAGTCAGGAAACCATGACCATCTATTGATCAACGAGCTAGTCAACTAGAGGCTCACTAGGGACATGGGGTGGTCTATGTGTTCACACATGTATTACGGTTTCCGATCAATACAATTATAGCATGAACAATAGACAATTATCATGAACAAGGAAATATAATAATAACCATTTTATTATTGCCTCTAGGGCATATTTCCAACATACTCAAAGGGAGAGAGAGTAATCATCAAGGACCCCAGATGCTTGGTGTTCAAGAGGAGAGAAGTCACATGTCTTCAAGAGGGGAAAGACATGTTTGTTTGTTTGTTTGTTTGCATTAGCTCTATTTATTTTCTTTGAACTCTGATTTTGCTCTGATTTTCAATTCGCTATCTTCTCCCAGTATCCCATGCTAGATTCAGGGGGAGCAAGACATCTAAGGGAAGGAAATCCTTAAATTCATTGCACATCTTTACCTTTGGGGACATGTCTATGTTCAATGTGGTAGTTAGTACTCACTCTACATGTCATCCTAGTCTTGGTACTCTTGTGGTTTCTTTTGTTTGCTCTGGCCAGTAGGTGTATCTGTGTTATCTAACCTTGTTTACGCAGGTTCATTCCATCCTAAGCCAACTCAAGACCACAAGGTAAGTATATGCATCACAGTCATGTGTATGAGGAATTCTTGCTGATGTACATACTGTTTGCAAGAAGGACTCATGAGCATGAAGGTGCATTTCCCATATTTACATCATTTGCTCTGATGCATATAGCCAAGATACATGTAACACATTGCTTACTCTGTCATGCTTATGCATTCACATGCTCCCATATTCCATATTTACATGATTGCATACATGTAGGGGGAGCCTATGCATGTTACATGTCTTTCCAAAGCTTTACTTGTTATTCTCTATATCTTTATCTAAAGCTTTGATGTATGTTGTCATCAATTACCAAAAAAGGGGGAGATTGAAAGCACAAGTGCTCCCTGGGTGATTTTGGTAATTAATGTCAACATATCTCTTGTTGGACTAACACTTTTACCTAGTATGTTTCAGATAAGTTCAACAATGAAGTGGCATGGACTAGAGGATGTGGAACCCCTTCAAGATGCTAAGGATAAAGGATTGGATCAAGCTCCAAGAACAAGACTCTACATTTTCTATTTTAGTGATCCAAGATCACATTGAGTCTATAGGAAAAGCCAATACTATCAAGAGGGGATGAGGTGTTGCTTAATGGCTTGCTTGCTCAAAGTGCTTAGTGATATGCCCCAAAGCCCTCAACTACCTTCTCACATCCACATATGACCCAAACCAAAAGTCCAACTCGGCCCTACCGATTCTTCCTATCCGGCGCCACCGAGTTCAGTTGTCATAGCCACTGCCACAAACCCTAGGCAAATCGATCTCACCGATAGGGATCTCGGTCTCACCAAGATGGGATTGTAATCTCTCTGTGTATGTCCATTACCAAAATCGGTCCCACCGAGTTTGTGTAATCGGTCCTACCAAGATTACAATGCAAACTCTCTGTTCCTCTTCGTAACATTTCGGTCCAACCGAGATGAGTGAATCGGTCCCAGCGAGTTTGCTTGACCAACTCTCTGGTTAGCTTATTACCAAAATCGGTCCCACCGAGTTTGAGTAATCGGTCTCACCGAGATTACTTTATGCCCTAACCCTAACCATATCGGTCCTACCGAGTTGCATGTCGGACCCACCGAAAATCCTAACGGTCACATGATTTGCTAAATCGGTCCGACCGAGTTTAACGATTCGGTCCGACCGAGATTGGTAAGTTGTGTGTAATGGTTAGATTTTGTGTGGAGGCTATATATACCCCTCCACCCACTCTTCATTCGTGGAGAGAGCCATCAGAACGTGCCTACACATCCAGCATTCATTTTCTGAGAGAGAACCACCTACTCATGTGTTGAGACCAAGATATTCCATTCCTACCATATGAATCTTGATCTCTAGCCTTCCCCAAGTTGCTTTCCACTCAAATCTTCTTTCCACCAAATCCAAATCCTGTGAGAGAGAGTTGAGTGTTGCGGAGACTATCATTTGAAGCACAAGAGCAAGGAGTTCATCATCAACACACCATTTGTTACTTCTTGGAGGGTGGTGTCTCCTAGATTGACTAGGTGTCACTTGGGAGCCTCCGACAAGATTGTGGAGTTGAACCAAGGAGTTTGTAAGGGTAAGGAGATCGCCTACTTCATGAAGATCTACCGTAGTGAGGCAAGTCCTTCGAGGGCGACGGCCATGGTGGGATAGACAAGGTTGCTTCTTCGTGGACCCTTCGTGGGTGGAGTCCTCTGTGGACTCGCGCAGCCGTTACCCTTCGTGGGTTGAAGTCTCCATCAACGTGGATGTATGATAGCACC
This sequence comes from Triticum aestivum, assembly GCF_018294505.1. NCBI lineage: Eukaryota > Viridiplantae > Streptophyta > Magnoliopsida > Poales > Poaceae > Triticum > Triticum aestivum. The sequence goes on along the minus strand of NC_057807.1, from coordinate 679,897,054 downwards.
ACCTATCGGAACCACGGCTCAAAAATCTCCGTGTCTCCAAATTGCGTTTGCACACTCCAATCCCATCCCTTTACATTCTTGCAAGTTGCATGCTTTACTTTTCGCTGCTCATATACTCTTTACATGCTCGCTTGTTATGTATTGTGATTTTTAAACTTGTGCCAAAACTCCACTTCAACTTAAAGAAATTAAAAACTGCAACTTTTCTCACTTAGTGTCTAATCACCCCCCCTCTAGACACCTCTTCTCGATCCTTTCATATTCGGGCATTGAGTTGCATCCGAAGAAGAAGACAAAATGTGCATACTGCAAATAGTTAGGGCACAATTGTGCCACTTGCACGCCTGGTCTAAACCGAAGTGCTTGATGGACCCAACAGCGAAAAAAAAAGAAGTGACAAAAAGGGGCAATTTGTGTGTGTCGAACAATGAGTGAAAATGAAAAAGTTGATCTGGAATATGTTTTATTTGTGTGGAAAAAGACCATGTAATTTATGTTCTGAGCTATTGTGTACAGAAGTGGTTGGTGGTATGCCATTGAAACTAATAACTAAGATTTTTGTACCTTCTTGATGTTGAGCATCTTTGCCCAATTGACGTTCTTGTGGTCATTGTCCACCATTTTTGCTGTTAGTATCATCCTCGTGTTGACTATGTCTTTTGGCCCATACTCTAGGACGTGGGCGCCATCCCAGTTGTCGGTGTTGTGTATAGCATATATATGCTGCAATCATACCTATTTTTTGGGGAGAAAGGAAAACATGGTGGATTTCGTTAGTCTATCGCGGAAAATACGAAATGATATTGCTATTTACTAAGGAAAAAATACAGTACAAAAACAAATAGGAAACAAATATTGTAGGAAAAGAAATACGGAGGTAGGCGACATTTGGAGGGTGGTCGAGGGTTTTTAGGCGACTTGGTTCGCCCGGTGAGGCGACGCTAGGCCACCGAGGTAGGCGAGGGCGCCCCACCTCCCATGTTAGGCAACATTGGGAGGGTGGTCGAGGGTTTTTAGGCGACTTGGTTCTATCGGTGAGGCAACACTAAGCCGCCGAGGTAGGCGAGGTGCGCCCCACCTCCCGTGTTAGGCGACATTGGGAGGGTGCTTGAGGGTTTTTAGGCGACTTGGTTCTATCGGTGAGGCCACGCTAGGCCGCCGAGGTAGGCGAGGTGCGCCGCACCTCCCCTGTTAGGCGACATTGGGAGGGTGGTCGAGGGTTTTTAGGCGACTTGGTTCTATCAGTGAGGCGACGCTAGGCCGCCAAGGTAGGCGAGGTGTGCCGCACCTCCCGCGTTAGGCAACATTGGGAGGGTGGTCGACGGTTTTTAGGCGACTTGGTTCGTTTGGTGAGGCGACGTTAGGCCGCCGAGATAGGTGAGGTGCGCCGCACCTCCCGTTTTAGGCGACATTGGGAGGGTGGTCGAGGGTTTTTAGACGACTTGATTCTATTGGTGAGGCGACACTAGGCCGCTGAGGTAGGCGAGGTGCGCCCCACTTCCCATGTTAGGCGACTCTGCGTGGGTGGTCGAGGGTTTTTAGGCGACTTGATTCTATCGGTGAGGCGACACTAGGCCGCCGAGGTAGGCGAGGTGCGCCCCACCTCCCGTGTTAGGCGACTTTGCGTGGGTGGTCGAGGGTTTTTAGGCTACTTGGTTCTATCAGTGAGGCGACACTAGGCCGCCGAGGTAGGCGATGTGCGCGGCACCTCCCGTGTTAGGCGACTTTGCGTGGGTGGTCGAGTGTTTTTAGGCGACTTGTTTCTATCGGTGAGGCGACACTAGGCCGCCAAGGTAGGCAATGTGCGCGGCACCTCCCGTGTTAGGCGACTTTGGGTGGGTGGTCGAGGGTTTTTAGGCGACTTGGTTCTATCGGTGAAGCGACACTAGGCCGCCGAGGTAGGCGAGGTGCGCCGCACCTCCCATGTTAGGCGACATTGGGAGGGTGGTCGAGGGTTTTTAGGCGACTTGGTTCTATCGCTGAGGCGACACTAGGCCGCCAAGGTAGGCAAGGCGCGCCGCACCTCCCGTGTTCGGCGACATTGGGAGGGTGGTCGAGGTTTTTTAGGCGACTTGGTTCTATCGGTGAGGCGACACTAGGCCGCCAAGGTAGGCGAGGTGCACCGCACCTCCCGTGTTAGGCGACTTTGGGAGGGTGGTCGAGGGTTTTTAGGCGACTCGGTTTGCCCGATGAGGCGATGCTAGGCCGCCAAGGTAGGCAAGATGCACCGCACCTCTCGTGTTAAGGCGACTTTGGGAGGGTGTTCTAGGGTTTTTAGGCGACTTGGTTCGCCCGGTGAGGCGACGCTAGGCCGCCAAGGTAGGCGAGGTGCGCCGCACCTCCTGTGTTAGGCAACTTTGGGAGGGTGGTCTAGGGTTTTTAGGCGACTTGGTTCGCCCGGTCAGGCGACACTAGGCCGCCGAGGGAGGCGAATTTTGGTTGGGTGGTCGATTTGTATTAGGCTCGGATAAGAAAACAATGATAAAACGAAAAAGGAAAAAAATGCTGAAAAAAAGTAAAATATGGGATAGGGGTGCCCTTGCCTGTTATCCTGCTTTGGGCACTTGATTTTGTGAAGTTTCCAATCTGCAATCTGCACCCTTGACTTGCTGTGATGCCTCTCAAAATTTATTTTGATGCCATTCATGATTTTGTTTGCATTTTCTACTAATGCCTTGTCCTTGAACATCCTTGCCGAGTCCAGTACCTCGAATCGCTTGTCCCTGATGTTCAACACCATTAGCCAATAATGCCATGTTTCCTTTGGATTCTCCTTGTCCAGAATCTCGAGTGTCGGAAATGATACCCTGGTTGATGAGACACTACTGGAATCAGGGATTTTGCCATCTGCCAGTTCTTTGCCGTATGCTAGCGGACGGCAAAGAAGGTCTTTGCCATCAGCTACCAAACAGCAGACGACAAAGAACTAGCAGACGACAAAGAAGGTCTTTGCCATCTGTCATTTCGTTGCCATCTGCTGACAGACGGCAAAGAAGCTTTGCCATCTGCCAGCGGACGGCAAAGAGGTGCTGGTGGGGTCCATTGGATGCCATTACACTGCAACGGTCCACCTCCCCTCTTTGCCATCTGCTGGCGTACGACAAAGATTCTTTGCCATCGGCTGGCAGACGGCAAAGATTCTTTGCCATCTGCTGGCGGACGGCAAAGAGGTGGGGCTATCTTTTTTTTTGCGGGTAAAAAAAACCCGTTGCCCCTACCTCCTCTATCTCTATCCTATCTCTATCCCCTCTCTCTCCGCCCCACCCCTCTCTCTCTCCCACTCGTCTCTCCCTCGACTCCCTCGTGCGAGCAGCTACGGCGACCTCTCTCGACCCCGCGCCGCTGCGCCACCTCGCCTCCGCCCGCTGGTGTGCGCCACCACCTCACCGGACCCAAGGAGCCCCGCCACCTCGTGCTGCCGCCTGCGCCGCATCATGCGCCACCACGTCCCCACAAGCTCGCCGCCCCGCCGCAGAAGCCTCGTCGAGCACCGAGCTCCTCTGCGCCCCGCCCACGTCCCCGCATCGCGGCCGCCGCCCCACGCTGCCTCCGGGCGCGGGTGGTCCGGCCACTCCAGATCCGGCCTCCTCCTCGCCGCACGGGCCTCCTCCTTGCCGGAGTGACGCCCCTCACCGGAGCAGCGCCAGCCAAGCCCATCGGCCACCAGGGTCCTTTGTTGTCGCTCATTCACCCGGACGTTTTGTCGTCTGCTGGCTGATGGCAAAGGCCTTTGCCGTCTGGGATGCAAAGAAGCTGATTCCAGTAGTGAGAGTGGGTGAGATGGGACATTAAAAAGAAAAAGGATAGAGGGAAGTATGAAGAAAACCGCATTGTCGTTTTTTTTCTTAATGATTCACATCTTCTTAGCCTCCTGGTTTTGTTGTCAAAATGTTTGTCTATGTCCTTCCTTATGAAACTATTGTTCTGGAAGAATGTCTAGAAGATGTTGTCGAAAAGAAGAGAAGTGGTAACATATTAGTTGTTGTGCTTCTAGAATAAAAAACAAAAAGAAGATCAAAAAAGGGATAGGGGGGATTCTTACAGCTACTCGTAGTGGCATTAATCTCTTCTTTGGCCTCAGCCCTGCTTCACTCAATGCAGTAATTGCAATCTCGGCCAACATGCTGTCCATCTTCTGTCCAGGTGCCATCGATTATGCAAGTTCATTGCAGCTGATGTAGAGCGCGTCATAGTTTATGATTGGCTTTCTGTTTTGAATTTTGGCATATACAAATAAAACAGAAAAAAAATGTTAGCTCATGTATTGAAACGAAGCAATTAAAAAACAAACCCCAAAAAACCAGGCCTAAAGAAAGATTGGATTTCCTTACTTAGTGTCGGCTTGCGTTGTGTGGGTCACACTATACTGGCACACAACATCGTAGATGTCGCGAACTTTCTTTGAGCAGTAGAATGGATCTATGTTCTCTGGGCGTATGTATGGCGACCTGAGTTGAGCTGGTGCCCTTACAACTCTCCGCTTGTGCCCAACCGCTGCTGGAGTTCTTGATGAGCTAGCGGCATTTTCTGCATTTGTGGTTGCTGTGACTGGTGTTTTTGAATTTTGATCATTGATTTGCCTTCCATTTCTTAGCCTCTCCTCCATCTCTACCCTCTCCTTTTCTTTCTTCAATGCAAATGCCTTTTCTGCCTCGTAGCACGCTTTTTGTAGCTCATCTGGATCCAAGCCCCATTCATCTCCGCTTTCTGACATGCAGGCATCTAGGTTGCGTGGCCTTAGTTATGTGGATTGGCCTCTGTTGGTGCCCTCATCTTCGTGAAAACTTATGTTAAGATCGAAAGATGGACAATCTTGTGTTGCTCTGACTGGGTGGTTGGTGTAACTTGATGGTGTGAATACAGGGTTTGATGAGCCAGCTTGTGCCTGTTGCATTGCTTGCTGCTGTGCGAGTGGCCCCAATCGTAGCTTCTCCCTGATCGTAGCCGTTGCCAGCTGTGCTGCATGGGCTTCCCTGGATTGCACTGATGTGGGTGTTCCCCCTTTCTTTTGGCTACTAGGGGCTAGGCATGACTTGCTTGTTGCAGGAGTGCTGGAGCTGGCCATGTATGGAACACCAGTGGCTGGACTTGGTGTGTGATGCACAAAACGGTCGAGAGGTGGGGCTGATGATATTGGGGTGTCATCAAGTATTGTGATTTTTTCACTGCCCAGAGGTGTGTTGCCCTTGTGCCCATTTTCTACTGGTCCATCTGTATTTGCTGTTGTGTGAGTTTGCATTCCAAACCCATTGGTTGCTGTGTGACCCCGCTGGTTTACATTGCCTGCAAGATTTGCATGGCTGCATTCTAGGGACTTGTCTGCCTTTGCACCCTCCCTATCAGGCTCCATCTCGGGTGCTGACTTTTGTTTGATAGTCACGTTTCCACTGTTCCTCGAGGGCAAATTTTGGATCTGAGTTCATTTTGCTTTGAAGCTATGGTCCTTGGGGAGACAAAATCATCAGAGCTGTTTCTGCTGCACCTTGCTTGTCCATCTTCCCCTAACTCTAAGGTTGGCATAAACTTTGCATTGTCCTCCGGGATGCCCCCATGATGCTCGGACTCTTCGATTCTTATGCCCGGAACGCGTGCAGCCCTGCGACGCTTTTTCCTGTGTGAATTGCTCCTAGAGTCCCTGGCATCCTCCCTATCCAGACTGTCGATCTCTTCAATGAATATACCAATTCTATCCGACCATTCTGAGCACAATGAGCTAACCATTGCAGCGATTTTCCTCTTCTTCTGCATTAAGATGCATTTTCAAAGGAAAAAACACACGAAAAAAGAAATGTTAGAAAAAAAATCATGAATAAAAAAAATAAAGCCGAGTGGTTTTAGAACTAAAGAAGTATTATATAGGAAAAAAGAAACAACTACTGAAAAATTTGATGCATATGTGAGCAGAAGAGATAGGAGCGAAACTCTGTTTTCTGCTCTATGTTTTCACACGTAGGCAAAACTACTGAAAAAGAAAATTGAGAGGGCTATGCAACTTCACTGTAAAAAACAATTGAAAAGAAAAATGGAAAGCTAGTGAAATTGTAAAATAAGAAGCTGGAGAACTTACACTTATTTTGAATGCGGGTGGCAACTTTGAGAAAACAAACTTCTCGATCTCCTCATACCCAACAAAAAGGCTATTCATACGCCCGTTGCTTGTGTATCTTGGCTTCATCTGGTGGGGTGAGTGAAAAAAAGCACATTAGGCTAGTGTTGTTAAGCAGAAAAAGCTATTGTGTTGCACCTGCCTGAACTAGTCGGGTAACATTGTAAACAGGACAAAAAGAAAACAAAAAACCTGCTTTTAAAAGAGATGGATGAAAAACAAACTCACCCTAAGCTTGTCGTATCCTCCTTGGGGGTTTTGTCTGCCTTTGTGACTAGCCCTATACGTTTGTTGTCCCATGCCTCTACCCGGACTGGGAAATCTGGTACTGCGATGTCTACCACCAGAGAATCTACATATAACACCTGTTTTTGCAGCCACAAACAAAAAAAAGATAAGCTGGTAAGAATAAGTTGGGAATCAGTATGGGTTAGCCTTTCTCATTTCTGCTATACTACACAACCAAGCATAAGTATGAAAAAAGAAAAAAGAAGGAAAAAAGAGCCTAGCATGTGCTACTTACGACCATGTGGTGCACACAACATTTTACATCCTTCTTCTTGTTGCTACCCCCTAATGAAGCTTTTATCTGATTCACTATGAATGCACAGAAGTTGAGCCCTCTTCACTTTCTCTAGGTCGGCGACTATCGGGTAGCATCGAGCGCTGACATATAAGCTCGTTGTAGGGCACATGAAGGTGCAAACTACCACAATCAGCCAGGCCCTCATGAAGTTGTCGTCTGGTCTCCCATTCATCTCTTTAATCATAGTGTAGACGGTTGTTATCTCGGGGGCGCACCCATTCTGAAAACTAAACCTGCTGTTTACGAAAGATATTGCTTCTGCATCCCACCCATAGAACACTTCCTCCCCTGAATTGCGAAGACCCAAGGTGTGGTGGACGCTTTCGGCTGTTACGGGGATCTCGCCCCTGCCTAGGACAACGATGCACTCGTTAGCTAGGTCGTAGATCTGCATTACCCACCTGCTGAGGTCTGCGGGCATTGTTGTTGCTTCGATCTTCAGTATGCCTCCCAGATGGTAAGTTTCTATCAGATCCTTCTGCCGTTGGTCCAAGCTCTTGTTTAACTTTACTAGCCTTGCTGGCGATGCTCTGTTTCTACCTTCCTGAACTTGCTTCTTCCTAGGACGCCTATGGCCTTGTATTACTCTTGCAGCTCCCTGTTAAAAGTGACATCAAAACACAAAGAAAAAAAGGATGATTCTCTCTGATTCTCTGCCGAAAGTCATTTTGAAAAAACTGTTCAGTGGGGAGTGGGCAGGTACCTCGCTATTCTGTTCATCCGTGGAGTCCTCCATTCTGTTGTTGCCTTGCGTGCATTTGAAAAGGTAAGAAAATGAGTTAGAAGAAACTGACTACATTTTTGCCTACTCATCTCATATCTGATTCCTACAAAAAACACACGAAAATAGCCTATTATCTATTCTGATGCCCCTACTAAAACACAATGTTTATTGCATACTGATTATGTCTAAATTGCATACAGAAACCACAGTAATGTCCTACATCAGTATGAAATTCGCTTTTGCCCCTTTGTTCGACATTACTTTTGCCCTACACAAAAAACAGATGTGGCTTATGAACACAAAAATGTTGAACACATATATTTACAGTGTTTTCATTGCTGGGAAACCATGCTGACCACAACCCATACTACCTTATACTACAGTATTGCCTACTGAAACACAGATATATTGCATACTGAACCACAAAAAATTGCATACTGAACCACACATGTGCTGCCGAAAAATTGCCTACTGAAAATTGTGTCAGGTTGAGCCCCTCTCCTTCCTCATCTCATCCGTGCCATCTCCCTGCCCCTCCTCGCTTGAGCCTCGGCCGCCGCACCTGAGCTGAGCACAAAACCACGCCCACCCTCCCTGCGCACGCACTCCGGCGACTCCCCGCTGCTCCACCTCCACTAGTACCCCTCGCCCGACCCTTGCCTCCTCGCAGAAAAATCCCTCCCCTCTCTCCCTCCTCCTCGGTCGTTGATGACGACAAACCCCCAGCAGCCACGAGATGTGTGCGCGAGGAGGGAAAAGTGGGATGAACTCACCTAGGTCGTTGAAGCAAAGCGGGATCTCGCTCTTCGGGTGCTCGCCGCCGCCTCACGCTGACCCACCAGTTCCACCCCCTCCCCTGTCGCCGCTGCCTTCTCCTCCTTGTACGGCACGCGCGCGCCGCCCTAGCCCCGGCGAACTACTACAGGGTCCTTCGCCGGGCCGTCGCCGCGCTCGTTGTATTGAACTCGTCACCAGCCCTCTCGCCGCCCGCGCTCGCGGCGAAGCTAGGGATTTCGAGCGGGATTTGGCTCGTCGCCGGGAGAGGGTGTGAGGTGGGGAACGGGGAAACGACAGGATAGGAAGCAGCGCGTCTCCCAAAATTTTGAAGCGACCCGACAAAAAAACGCCGCCCACCTGGTCGGTCCACCCAGGCCACGTGTCGCGCGAGATGGACGGCCATGGTGCGGCCGCTCGGGAACGCTGGATCGCGCGTACTCGTTAGACAGCCTTTAGGTTTCGCCTATGTCTAGAAAGATAGAGATATTGTTGCTTTGTGGCCGTGATATCAAAGATTGAGCTGGGCCGAGTTACGGAAAACGTGGAGGAGATATTTTGCCTTAAAAAACAAAACAGGAAACGCGGAGGAGATCTCGTTTTCCTGATGGAAGTGCAACCGAGACGTCGCCTCAAGCGCTCTCCGCCGCCGCCGCCGCCGCATGGAGGTCGCCCTGTTTGTGATCCAGACGAAGATGACCACATCAGCGCCCTCCCCGAAGACATGCTCATCCAGATCCTCGTGCGCCTGCGCTGCGTCCGCGCCGCCGCGCGCACCGGCGTCCTCTCGCGCCGGTGGCGCGGCCTCTGGGTCGGCCACCACGGCCTCACCTTCCGCGACGTCCCGACCGGCAAGATTATAGCGGCGCTAGACCG